>NW_026728128.1:300000-532041 GCF_030684315.1 Stegostoma tigrinum | reverse complement strand
CCCTGCGAGCTTGAGAGGACCTGCAGGGGGCCAGTCCCTGTGAGTGGCTCAGGACTGCAGTGGGGAAACGCTGTGAGCAGGTCAGGGCTGCGGGGTCACTCCCTGTGAGCGGGGGAGGACTGCAGGGGCCAGACCTTGTCAGCGCATCAGGGCTGCGGGGGCCAGTCCTTGTCAGTGGGTCAGGGCTGCGGGGGCAAGTCCCAGTGAGTGGGAGAGGACTGCAGGGGCCCAGTCGTCAGCAGATGTACTCTGAGTAACTACACTGTTTTGAAGGCGAGAGGTCCAATGATATCATTAAGCCCCAGAGATAATGGGAACTGCAGATGCTGGAGATTCCAAGACAATAAAATGTGAGGCTGGATGAACACAGCAGGCCAAGCAGCATCTCAGGAGCACAAAAGCTGACGTTTCGGGCCTAGACCCTTCATCAGAGAAGGGGGATGGGGGGAGGGAACTGGAATAATTAGGGAGAGAGGGGGAGGCGGACCGAAGATGGAGAGTAAAGAAGATAGTGAGAGGGTGTAGGTGGGAGGTAGGGAGGGATAGGTCAGTCCAGGGAAGACGGACAGGTCAAGGAGGTGGGATGAGGTTAGTAGGTAGCTGGGGGTGCGGCTTGGGGTGGGAGGAAGGGATGGGTGAGAGGAAGAACCGGTTAGGGAGGCAGAGACAGGTTGGACTGGTTTTGGGATGCAGTGGGTGGGGGGGAAGAGCTGGGCTGGTTGTGTGGTGCAGTGGGGGGAGGGGATGAACTGGGCTGGTTCAGGAAAGCAGTGGGGAAGGGGAGATTTTGAAACTGGTGAAGTCCACATTGATACCATATGGCTGCAGGGTTCCCAGGCGGAATATGAGTTGCTGTTCCTGCAACCTTGGGGTGGCATCATTGTGGCAGTGCAGGAGGCCCATGATGGACATGTCATCAAGAGAATGGGAGGGGGAGTGGAAATGGTTTGCGACTGGGAGGTGCAGTTGTTTGTTGCGAACTGAGCGGAGGTGTTCTGCAAAGCGGTCCCCAAGCCTCCGCTTGGTTTCCCCAATGTAGAGAAAGCCGCACCGGGTACAGTGGATGCAGTATACCACATTGGCAGACGTGCAGGGTGAACCTCTGCTTAATTGTGGAATGTCATCTTGGGGCCTGGGATGGGGGTGAGGGAGGAAGTGTGGGGACAAGTGTAGCATTTCCTGCGGTTGCAGGGGAAGGTGCCGGGTGTGGTGGGGTTGGAGGGCAGTGTGGAGCGAACAAGGGAGTCACGGAGAGAGTGGTCTCTCCGGAAAGCAGACAGGGGAGGGGATGGAAAAATGGACCCTCTTGGTCCTGCTTTTCAGCCTCTTTGCTTACTCCTTGTACACGGTCTGCAGGATCTCATCTCTGTTTCTACCTACATCATTGGTACCAATGTGCACAATGGCCTTTGGCTGCTCACCCTCCCTGTTAAGTCACGGAGAGAGTGGTCTCTCCGGAAAGCAGACAGGGGTGGGGATGGAAAAATGTCTCGGGTGGTGGGGTCGGATTGTAAATGGCGGAAGTGTCGGAGGATAATGCGTTGTATCCGGAGGTTGGTAGGGTGGTGTGTGAGAACGAGGGGGATCCTCTTGGGGCGGTTGTGGCGGGGGCGGGGTGTGAGGGATGTGTCGCGGGAAATGCGGGAGACGCGGTCAAGGGCGTTCTCAATCACCGTGGGGGGGAAGTTGCGGTCCTTAAAGAACCAGTCCAACCTGTCTCTGCCTCCCTAACCAGTTCTTCCTCTCACCATCCCTTCCTCCCACCCCAAGCCGCACCCCCAGCTACCTACTAACCTCATCCCACCTCCTTGACCTGTCCGTCTTCCTGGACTGACCTATCCCCTCCCTACCTCCCCCACCTACACCCTCTCCACCTATCTTCTTTACTCTCCATCTTCGGTCCGCCTCCCCTCTCTCCCTATTTATTCAGTTCCCTCCCCCCATCCCCCTCTCTGATGAAGGGTCTAGGCCCGAAACGTCAGCTTTTGTGCTCCTGAGATGCTGCTTGGCCTGCTGTGTTCATCCAGCCTCACATTTTAATATCATTAAGCCCCCCTTGTTTTTGTATTGTCTGCTTCTGACATATGCGCAAATGGACAACCTCACTCTCCTGCAAAGCTGCAGAATGAATAATGCTGCAATCTTTGTCAACTCCCAAATGGGCATTGATACATTAGTAAATCTCACATCAATAAACTTACCTCTCAAGGTTCTCACCTTCTAGAACTGTTTGTACTAGTAAATAACTCAAGCGAGGATGTTTGGCAAACTGTTTCTTTGATCTGAACTTATTTTTCAGCACCTTGCTGAAATCACGCACATCTTCACCTGATGTTAACTAAATTTGATTTATTTTATATTTTTAGACAAGAATTAATACTGAACCAATCTACTCAACTCACTCTATAATCCATGCTTTCCCTGCTAAATGTCTTCGAAAATGTAAAATGAAAGAGTCTGCAATTCTGAGGGAAAAAGTCGCTATCTTTCTGTAAGATTATGATAAAGGTTAGATATGTCTGAATGTGAGTTTCAAACAATTAAGCTTGAGTTTCATACAGTCGTACAGCATGAAAAAAGATCCTTTGGTCCAACCAGTCTGTGCTGATCACAATCCCAAACTGAACTAGTTCCACCTGCCTGTGCTTGGCCCATATCTCTCCAAACATTTCGATCATCTTTCTATCTTCTGGCGACAACATCACCTGAACAGAATTCTCCATCTTGTGGTCAAATACTAAGACTATACAATTAAGAAATTTCAAATGATACACAGATCCAGGATTCACATTAGTGGCCTTTCTGGTTGAATTGCTAATTATTTTAACAGTGCATTTTTTGTCCAATTATGCCATGTATAATTACTGATCCAAAATTCATCTCACTGGGTTTCATTTTTTTGGTTTTTTGTATTGAGTCAAAGATGAGATCAATACATTGGTGAGAAATTATCTTGGTTTGCAGATTCAAAGTCACTATCGTCCCAGACGGGACCACAGGACTGCTCTCACAGTGGAGAGAGAGATAACTGGAGGTGGTTTAAATTGAAGGTTGCCACACCTCAGATGAGGAGACAGGTTGAGAAGGAGACTCCTGCATAGTAACTTCAGACAGTGTAGGATTTCATGCTGTTGGTATCACTCTGAATTACAAACCAGCCAACTGAGCTAACTGGCTCCCAGGCAAAATATACAATCCGTTTGGGTAGAGATATGAACACCAAAGGAAAGTCATCACAGCTGTGAAGTTTCAGATTCATACATCCCCTGACAGAAGATACAGGCCAGGAGAGCATACAGTCTATAGACCAAGAGGTAATCGGATCTTGTAACAAAGATGTTACAATAAACTGTGAATCCAATTGGCACAGGTAGCCTGGAGGATTCTTTTTATATTCACGGGATGTGGATGTTGCTGGCTAAGCCCAATTATGAGGAACGGATGGCTGGAGGGACGGAGGAACGGATGGCTGGAGGAGGCGGGGGGGGAAAAGAAGCAGGACGAGGGGGGGGGAAGGAGCAGGGCGAGTGGGGGGGGAAGGAGCAGGGCGAGTGGGGGGGGGAAGGAGCAGGGCGAGTGGGGGGGGAAGGAGCAGGGCGAGTGGGGGGGGAAGGAGGAAGGGAGATGAACACAGCAGACAGGCTGACATCACCTCTACACCCAGAATATTCAGACCCTTCAGAAGCGTTTCTCCCTGCGACTCCTGAAACAGACACTCGCAGCCATGCGCCGGCACCTCCACACACTGCAATCCAGCCTGCCCCAGCTCAGAGCCTCCCTCTCCCAGACCTGCTAAGGACCCCTGCTGTTTTTTATGCTCCGCAGGATCCACAGACTGAACACCCAGTTCCACTCAGCTTCACTGGACACCAAAAATCCTCAGTACAACCAACTCACGGGCCCCTGCCACCCACAAGAGGATTCCTGCGCCTCCCAAATCCCGAGTCTGTACCTGCCCCGCCGCCATTGACCATGAGGACACGGCCGGAGACCACACCAATGACGTCACATTCGCCTCCGCCGGCCACACCACTTCCGGAACCGCTGCTGCACCCACCACCTCCACTTCCAGGTACAACGCCACCCTCACCGCAGCTGCTGCCGCCCACCCCGATCCTCCAACCGCCGACGGAACCCCGCCCACGGCCGACGCCGACGGAACCCCGCCCACGGCCGACAGAACCCCGCCCACGGCCGGCGACCTCATGGCTCCGCCCACAGCCAGCAACCCCAGAGGAGACAGCCACACTGAGCCCTGCCGCATCTTCACCTTCCCCCCAGACCTCCCACTGACTGAGGACGAACGGTCAGTCCTCAGTAAGGGGCTCACCTTTGTCCCCCTACAACCACACATCAACCAATACCAGTCACGATTGGACAGAGAGCAGTTTTTCCACCGTCTTCGCCTCCACGCCTACTTCTTCAACCGGGAGCCTAACCCTCCCTCCACTGACCCCTTCACCCTCTTCCAACACAAGTCCTCCTCCTGGACACCACCCCCAGGCCTCCTACGCTCCCTCGACCTCTTCATCTCCAACAGCCGTCGAGACATTAACCGCCTCAACCTCTCCACCCCTCTCACCCATTCCAACCTCTTCCCCGCAGAACGGGCAGCCCTCCGCTCCAACCCCAACCTCACCATCAAACCCCCAGACAAGGGTGGCGCAGTGGTAGTATGGCGCACTGACCTCTACATCGCCGAGGCCAGACGCCAACTCTCTGACACCACCTCCTACCGCCCCCTCGATCATGACCCCACACCCGAGCACCAAACCATCATCTCCAACACCGTTCATGACCTCATCACCTCAGGAGACCTCCCACCCACCGCCTCCAACCTCATTGTTCCCCAACCCCGCACGGCCCGTTTCTATCTCCTTCCCAACATCCACAAACCTGCCTGCCCTGGTCGACCCATCGTCTCAGCCTGTTCCTGCCCCACCGAACTCATCTCCACCTATCTGGACTCCATTTTCTCCCCTGTGGTCCAGGACCACCCTACCTACGTCCGTGACACCACCCACTCCCTCCACCTCCTCCAGGACTTCCAATTCCCTGGCCCCCAACACCTCATCTTCACCATGGACGTCCAGTCCCTATACACATGCATTCCGCATGCAGATGGCCTCCAGGCCCTCCGCTTCTTCCTGTCCCGCAGGCCCGACCAGTCCCCCTCCACCGACACCCTCATCCGCCTAGCCGAACTCGTCCTCACCCTCAACAACTTCTCTTTTGACTCCTCCCACTTCCTACAGACTAAGGGGGTGGCCATGGGCACCCGCATGGGCCCCAGCTATGCCTGCCTCTTTGTAGGTTACGTGGAACAGTCCCTCTTGCGCACCTACACAGGCCCCAAACCCCACCTCTTCCTCTGGTACATTGATGACTGTATCGGCGCCGCCTCTTGCTCCCCAGAGGAGCTCGAACAGTTCATCCACTTCACCAACACCTTCCACCCCAACCTTCAGTTCACCTGGGCCATCTCCAGCACATCCCTCACCTTCCTGGATCTCTCAGTCTCCATCTCAGGCAACCAGCTTGTAACTGATGTCCATTTCAAGCCCGCCGACTCCCACAGCTACCGAGAATACACCTCCTCCCACCCACCCTCCTGCAAAAATTCCATCCCATATTCCCAATTCCTTCGCCTCTGCCGCATCTGCTCCCACGATAAGACATTCCACTCCCGCACATCCCAGATGTCCAAGTTCTTCAAGGACCGCAACTTTCCCCCACAGTGATAGAGAACGCCCTTGACCGCGTCTCCCGTATTTCCCGCAGCACATCCCTCACACCCCGCCCCCGCCACAACCGCCCAAAGAGGATGCCCCTCGTTCTCACACACCACCCCACCAACCTCCGGATACAACGCATCATCCTCCGACACTTCCGCCATCTACAATCCGACCCCACTACCCAAGACATTTTTCCATCCCCACCCCTGTCTGCCTTCCGGAGAGACCACTCTCTCCGTGACTCCCTTGTTCGCTCCACACTGCCCTCAAACCCCACCACACCCGGCACCTTCCCCTGCAACCGCAGGAAATGCTACACTTGCCCCCACACTTCCTCCCTCACCCCCATCCCAGGCCCCAAGATGACATTCCACATTAAGCAGAGGTTCACCTGCACATCTGCCAATGTGGTATACTGCATCCATTGTACCCGGTGTGGCTTCCTCTACATTGGGGAAACCAAGCGGAGGCTTGGGGACCGCTTTGCAGAACACCTCAGCTCAGTTCGCAACAAACAACTGCACCTCCCAGTCGCAAACCATTTCCACTCCCCCTCCCATTCTTTAGATGACATGTCCATCATGGGCCTCCTGCAGTGCCACAATGATGCCAGCCACCCAAAGGTTGCAGGAATAGCAACTCATATTCCGCCTGGGAACCCTGCAGCCTAATGGTATCAATGTGGACTTCACCAGTTTCAAAATCTCCCCTTCCCCCACCGCATCCCTCCACCAGCCCAGTTCGTCCCCTCCCCCCACTGCACCACACAACCAGCCCAGCTCTTCCCCTCCACCCACTGCATCCCAAAACCAGTCCAACCTGTCTCTGCCTCCCTAACCTGTTCTTCCTCTCACCCATCCCTTCCTCCCACCCCAAGCCGCACCCCCATCTACCTACTAACCTCATCCCACCTCCTTGACCTGTCCGTCTTCCCTGGACTGACCTATCCCCTCCCTACCTGTACTCTCTCCACCTATCTTCTTTTCTCTCCATCTTCGGTCCGCCTCCCCCTCTCTCCCTATTTATTCCAGAACCCTCACCCCATCCCCGTCTCTGATGAAGGGTCTAGGCCCGAAACGTCAGCTTTTGTGCTCCTGAGATGCTGCTTGGCCTGCTGTGTTCATCCAGCCTCACATTTTATTATCTTGGGTTCTCCAGCATCTGCAGTTCCCATCATCTCTGACATCAGCTTCCCTGCGTCTCTGATGCTGCTTGTCCTGCTGTGTTCATCCACATCAACACCTTGTTACCCCCCATTCTCCTTTGTTTGTGTTTTCTTGCTCTTCCTCCCTCGCTCTGATTCTCTCCCCCTCGCTCACCTCTGCTGGCTCTAATTTCACTCCCTTGTCATGTTCCCTTATTTCCATCTTTCTGTCCCTTCTCTCTCTCTCTCCGCCCACAAACTCACTCTGGCTTTATTCACAGGGGGAGAGAGTACAAGAGGAAAGGAAACCAAAGCACGCAGCGCCTTCGGCTGAGAGAGAAATGAAGAACTGCCGGAGATTTTCCAAACCCTGACACAGGGGTTGCCTCTCTCTCTCTCGACAGTCTCTGTGACTGTCCCATCAAACCCCACACCCATTCCCGTCCCATGGTGTCTCTCCACAAACCCACCTCCGGGTGGAAATGCAAACACAAGTTGCTGGAAATGCTCAGCATCTGTGAAGTAAAAGTCCCGAGGTAGCGTTTTGGGTGCGATGACCCTTTCCCTCAGAGCTCCGGCTGGAAATGCTCCAGCCTCTGAGACAGGGTCCCCTTGAGGTCGGAGAGCTGCGGCTCCATCTCGGCTGTTCGCTTGGCATCAAGAGCTCCCCTCAGCCCCAGGAAGGGGTATGATCACCCCCTAACCTTATACTGACAGTGGTTGTGTCCTTCCCTCATCCCCAGGAGCCCATCCTGCCTTCTCACCTTGTCGCCGGGGTGCTATTCGGCTACGGAGGCCTGTGCGATAAAGATCCTACTTCTCACAGCGGCAGGGGGAGGGGGCATCCCTTCGCTCCTAAAACACCCCCTCCCATCCAATCTTGTGGCAATGGCTGTTCGGCTGCAGAAAGCGGCGCTGCCCGTGACCCCAAACCTCCCTACAACACCCCTCTCCTCATCCGACCCTTTTGCAGTAGCTGTCGGCCACTCAGTCACTGCGCTGCACAATAGTGACTCTCCCCATGTCCACTCACTTCCAGGACGGCTATCCTCCAACCCCGACCCCCTCCCATCCGCCTCCTTCCCTTTACCATGTGGTACGAGAGCTGCAGGCTGGTCGGCTACGGCAACCCGCGCAAGGCTGGATAATAGACACCCTCCCAATGTCCCCAGCCTTCCCCTCACCCGGGGAGGGGAATTCTCACCCCCAAAACATCCATTCCCAACACCTCGCTTTGGGATAGGAGCGGCGCAGGATGTGAAACAGGGACCGTGCTCATGTCCCCAATCCTCCCTTCACCCCAAACCACCACCCCCAGCTTACCTTGCAGTAGGAGATAGTTGTAGGCTGCTCAGCTACAGAAGGTGTCGCGGACCCGCGGCCAGGTGCTCGGGCTCGGTGCCAGGCAGCTGTGCCCAGGCGCCGGGCGAAGAGGCCTTCTCCCACCTTGGATCCCCGCTCCCGGCACAGGCGGCGCAGGGCTGAGCCACTGAGCAGCGAGCGCTCCAGCAGCCCGGATGCCTGCTCCCAGCCCGGTGGTCATGCTGGAGGCTGCTGGAGAACAGGAGGTTGTAGGGGTACGGGAGCGTGGTGCGACGATCCCCGCTGCCCAACAGCTGGGTCCTCAGAACCCTCCCGGGAAAAGGGATCCAGACAGCGGACTCGTCGCCGAGGGAGAGCGGGGGAAAGGCGTGAGTAGGAACAGGAGAGGAAGGGGATTTACTGAGAGGGAGAAAGAGACAGACTCTGTGTGTGTGTGTCTGTGTGTGTGTGTGTGTGTGTGAGAGAGAGAGAGGGGATTAGAAATGCAGTCTGATTGCGGATGGGTTGGGTTTAAATGGAGATTTTTAAACTTCGTTCAAAAAACTCACAACGCTCCCTGCTGAGCAGGTGGAGAGGCTCGGATAGAGAGGAAGAGAGAGACGGGGGCGGGGGGGGGGGAGGGAACAGAGAGAGGTTCACAGGGAGAGACGGAGAGACAGGGGAGAGAGAACGGCAGAAGCACACACAGAGGGAGCCAGATACAAGACGAGAGATAGAGAGGGGCGCACACATAGACCAAAGAGACAGAGTGAAAGAGGAGAGAGACAGAAGTGCACAGCGAGGTGGCAGAGACAAGACGACAGAGAGAGACTGAGACATAGAGTGAGGCACACACAGAGAGATGGAGAGACAGAGATTGTGTGTGGGGCGGGGGGTGGGTTTGGAGAAAATGGGAGAGAGAGAAACAGAGTCGTTGAGTTGTACAGCAGGGAAACAGACCCTTCAGTCCAACTCCTCAAGGCCGACCAGATACCGTAACTGACTAGTTCTGTTTGCCAGCCTGTAGCCCATATCCCTCCAGCCCCTTCCTATTCATGTGTCCCTGCAGGTGACTTCTAAATACTGTGAGTATAACAGCCTCTGCCACTCCTCTGGCAGTTCATGCCACACACAGACTACACTCGGGAGAACACGTTGGTGCCAAATCCATCTCCCATCCTCTGAGAAAAGGAACCGGAAATGACATCACCAACCCGAGGAAACCGGAACACTTAAAGGGAAGGCGGGACCTAACTCCAGCGCTTCCCCGGATGCTCCCTGATGATTTTACCCGGAATGGTGCCGAAACGTCTGCAAACTAACCTTCCAGCTCAGTGAGCAATCTTACATCCAGAACCTCAACCCTGAGCTACAAATCTTCTCAAAACTCGATAATGCTTTGCCACTTGATTTTTAACAGATGCATCCTTTTTTTTTAAAAAAATAAACTTTTTTTGCTGGATGTATGCCTGACTGACCAGTGTTTATTGTCCTTCCTTAACTGAGCCTTGGGAGCTCTGCAGACCAATGGTATCAACGTGGATTTCACAAGCTCCAAAATCTCCCCTCCCACCACTGCATCCCAAAACCAGCCCAGCTCGTCCCCTAATCTGTTCTTCCGCTGACCGATCCCCTCCTCCCAGCTCAAGCCAAACCCCCATTCCCGACCTCCGAACCTCTTCCCACCCGCTCGAGCCGTCCGTCCTCCCCAGACTGACCTCTCCCCTCCCTACCTCCACACCCACACTCACCTCTACTGGCCTCATGTCCGCCCCTTTAACTTAAGACCAAAAGACATCGGAGTGGAAGTAGGGCCATTCGGCCCATCAAGTCCACTCCACCATTTAAATCATGGCTCAGGGGCATTTCAACTCCACTTCCCTGAACTCTCCCCGTTGCCCTTGATTCCTCGTGAGATCAAGAATTTGTCGATCTCTGCCTCGAAGGCATCCAACGTCCTGGCCCCGACTGCACTCCGTGGCAATGATTTCCACAAGCCCACCACTCTCTGGCTTTACAAATGTCATCTCATTTCCGTTTCAAATTTACTCCCTCTAATTTTAAGGCTGTGCCCACGGGTCCTCGTCTCCCGGCCTCACGGAAACAACTTCCTAGCGTCCACCCCTTCCGAGGCAGACATTATGTTGTAAGTTTCTATTAGGTCTCCCCCCAACCTTCTAAACTCTGATGAGTACAATCCCAGGATCCTTAGCCGTTCATCGTATGTCAAACCTACCACTCCAGGGATCATCCGTGTGAATCTCCGCTGGACACGCTCCAGGGCTAGTATGTCCTTTCTGAGGTGTGGGGCTCAAAATTGGACACGGTATTCTAAATGGGGCCTAACCAGAGCTTGATAAAGCCTCAGAAGCACATCGCTGCTTTTATATTCCAACCCTCTTGCGATAAAGGACAACATTACATTCGCTTTCTTAATTACGGGCTCTACCTGCAAGTTAACCTTTAGAGAATCCTGGACCAACACTTCTAGATTCCTTTGTACTTGAGCTTTACGAATTTTCTCACCATTTAGAAAATAGTCCATGCCCATATTCTTTTTACCAAAGTGCAAAACCCCACATTTACTCACATTGAATTTCATCAGCCGTTTCCTGGACCACTCTCCTGAACTGTTTAACTCTTTCTGCCGCCTCTCCACCTTCTCAGTACTACCTGCCTGTCTACCCATCTTCGTATCATCGGAAAACTTCGCCAGAATGACCCCGGTCCCTTCATCCAGATCATCAGTGCATAAGGTGAACAGCTGCGGCCCCGACACCAAAACCTGCGACACCAATCGTCACCGGTTGCCATGCCGAAAAACAGCCTTTTATCCCAACTCTCTGCCTTCTATCAGACAGCCAATCCTCAATCCAAGCCAGTAGCTCATCTCGAACACCATGGGCCCTCACCTTGCTCAGCAGCCTCCCGTGAGACACTTATGTAAGGCCTTTTGGAAGTCTAGACAGATAACATCCACTGGGTTTCCCTGGTCTAACATACTTGTTACCTCTTCAAAGAATTCTAACAGGTTTGGCAGGCACGACCTCCCCTTACTAAACCCATGCTGACTTGTTCTAATCTGACCCTGCACTTCCAGGAATTTCAAAATCTCATCCTTGACAATGATTCAAGAATTTTATCAACTACCAAGGTCAGGTTAATCGGCCTGTAATTTTCCATCTTTTGCCTTGATCCTTTCTTAAACAAGGGGGTTACAACAGCAATTTTCCAATCATCTGGGACTTACTCTGACTCCAGGGACTTTTGAAAGATCACATCCAAAGCCTCTGCTATTTCCTCAGCCACCTTCCTCAGAACTCTAGAATGTAGCCCTTCGGGGCCAGGAGATTTAGCAATTTTTAGACCTTTTAGCTTTTCTAGCACTTTCTCTTTTGTAATGCCTACCATACTCAACTTTGCCCCCTGACTCTCCCAAAGTGTTGGCATGCTACTCATGTCTTCCACTGTGAAGACTGACACAAAGTACTTATTAAGTCCTTCAGCTACTTCCTTATCTCCCATCACTAGCCTTCCAGCATCAATTTGGAGCGGCCCAGTGTTTACTTTTGCCTCATGTTTGTTTCTTATGTATTGAAAGAAGCTTTCACTGTGATTTCTAATATGACTAGCTAGCCTACCTTCATATTTGATCCTCTCCTTCTTTATTGCTCGTCTGTCTCCTCTGCACCTATCTTCCCCTCTGTCCATCTTCAATCTGCCTTCCCCCTCTCCCTGTTTATTACAGAACCGTCTCCTCCTCCCTCTTTTCTGATGAAGGGTCTCGGCCCGAAATGTCAGCTTTTGTGTTCCTGAGATGCTGCTTGGCCTGCTGTGTTCATCCAGCTCCACACTTTGTTATCTTGGATTCTCCAGCATCTGCAGTTCCCATTTTTTTTTATTTTGTGGACAGCTGCTATCAATACCCACCCAAACAAAAGCTTCATTTGTCATTTTCAAAATTGGTAATAGCCCACAATCTGCTGCATGAACAAAAAAAGTACGCATTTGCCTGTGACTCTCAGATGGATTTCTTTCCGATTTATTTATTCTTTAACGAGACATAGCTGTTGCTGATTGTCCAGCATGAACTGACTTCTTGAACAGCTTCATGTTGCTGTACAGAGACCCACAATGCTGTTCCAAAAGAGATTACGAAGATTGACTCAGTAACAACCATTCATTTCCAAATAAGTTTGTGAGTAGCTTGGAGGTGATTTTTACTGGCGTTAGTGCTACCATGTCTGATGTCCTTGCCCTTGAAGATGAGTTTTCTAAGTCTGGAAAGGTGTGTGTCAGAATAGTGGGTAAAAAATGTGGCAGTGCATCTTGTACAGGGACACATTATTGTCTCTTGGAGTTGGCTGTGGAGAGAATGGATACGGTGCCAATCAAGGGGCTGCTTTGGCCTAGACTCAAGATTGTTTTCAGTGTTGTTGGATCCGCACCGTCATTGACACACTTCTGACTTGAGAATTGGAGGAGGGCTGCAGGCTTCGGAGTGTCAGCAGTTTCTACATCAAATCGCAGAGTCGTCTTGCTTTGTCTCTGAGTCTGTGATCCCAAGTGATATCTAAAACCAGGTCATCTCTCTTGTGAGTTTGTTATTCTAAACTGGACATTGCTGATTTAAAACTGTTGGCTCCTACTCCACGAGTTGCAAGTCTGATGAATGCAGTGAAATTTCACCATTTACCATCACACGAACATAGTGGCTACAACAGTAGGTCGAAGTAGAAATACTGCAGTGAGTAACTTCCCTCCTGACTCCCAGAAGCCAGTCCACTAACCACAAAACACAAGTCAGGAGTGTGGTGGAATACTCCCAACTTGCTACAGCGGTGCAGCTCCAACAACACTCAACAAGCCTGACACCTGCTTGTTTGCCGCAACATTCATAAGCATCCACTCCCTCCACTGCTGATGCTCAGTACACACTGCTGCGAACATGCGCAATGTGCACTGCAGAAATTCACCAAAGATCCTCAGACAACACCTTCCAAACCCAGGACCATTTCCATCCAGAAGGACACGGGCCTCAAATATATGAGAACATGACCTTCACATTTATCTCCAGACCATTCATCATTCTGACTTGGAAACATATCACCATTCGGCATAAGGAGGGAGGAAGTGTTGGGTATCCGAAAAGGCATCAAGGTGGACAAGTCCCCAGGTCCAGATGGGATCTACCCAGGTATTGAGGGAAGCGAGAGAGGAAATAGCTGGGGCCTTAACAGATGTCTTTGCAGCATCCTTAAACATGGGTGAGGTCCCAAAGGACTGGAGAATTGCTCATGTTGTCCCTTTGTTTAAGAAGTGTTGCACTAATAGTCCAGATAATTATCGACCAGTGAGCCTGACGTTGCTGGAGAAGATACCGAGGGATAGGATCTATTCCCATTTGGAAGAAAATGGGCTGCGCAGTGATAGACAACATGGTTTTGTGCATGGATGGTCATGTCTTACCAACTTTATAGAATTCTTTGAGGACGTGACAAAGTTGATTGATGAGGAAAAGGCTGTAGATGTCACATACATAGACGTCAGTAAGGCATTTGATAAGGTTTCCCATGGCAGGTGATGGAGGAAGTCAAGTCGCGTGGGCTTCAGACTGCGCTAGCTAGACGGATTAACAAAAACTTGCTTGGCAACAGGAGATGGAGAGTAGTCGTGAAACGGGATTTCTCGAATTGGAGACCTGTGACCAGTGGTGTTCCACAGGGATCTGTGCTGGAACCACTGTTGTTTGTGATATACAATAATGATTTGGAGGAAGGTGTAGGTCGTTCGATTAGCAAGTTTGCAGACGACACGAAGATTGGTGGAGGAGCAGATAGTGAAGAGGACTGTCAGAGATTACAGCAGAATATAGTTAGATTGGAGTGTTGGGCAGATAAAGGGCAGATGGAGTTCAATCTGGGAAAATGCGAGGTGATGCATTTTGGAAGATCTAATTCATGAGCAAACTACTCAGTAAATGGAAAAGTCCTGGGGAAAATTGATGTTCAGGGAGATCTGGGTGTTAAGGTCCATTGTTCCATGAAGTTGGCAATGCAGGTCAACAGAGTGGGCAAGAAGGTATATGGTGTGCTTTCCTTCATCGGACGGGGTATCGAGTGCAAGTGTTGGCAGGTCATTTTGCAGTTGTATAAGACTTTGGCTCGGCCACACTTGGAGTACTACGTACAGTTCTGGCCGACTCATTACCAAAAGGATGTGGATGCTTTGGACAGGGTGCAGAGGAGGTTAACCAGGATGTTGCCTGGTATGGAGGGTGCTAGCTATGAAGAGAGGTTGAGTAGATTAGGATTATTTTCATGAGAAAGACGGAGATTGAGAGGAGAACCTGACTGAGGGCTACAAAATCATGACGGATACAGACAAGGTGGACAGCAAGAAGCTTTTGCCCCCAGAGTTAGTGACTCAATTACAAGGGGTCATGAGTTCAAACCGAGAGGAGGAAAGTTTCAAGGAGAGATGCAAGGGAAGTTCTTTAGGAAGAGGGTGGTGGGTGCCTGGAATGCGTTGCCAGCAGAGGTTGTAGACGCAGACACGATAGGGTCTTTTAAGATGTACCTGGACAGGTACATGGATGGGCAGGGAGCAAAGACCCTGACAAAATAGACGACAGGTTTCGACAGAGGATCTCGATTGGCGTAGGATTAGAGGGCCGAAGGGCCTGTTCCTGTGCTGTAATTTTCTTTGTTCTTGGAGCAGATAAGAACGAAAAGGGAGGTGTATAACAGTTGTCAAGGGAATAAATCAACAGAGTCCCTGTAGACACACTGACGTCAACCAGGCCAACATCCCCAGCACCGAGGCACTGACAATCCTCGATCAGCCACAATGGGCTGGACACTTCATCTGTATGACTGACACGAGGCTCCTCGCATGTTCTAATCCCAGCTTCAAAACAGCAGGTGAGACCCAGATGTGCAGAGGAAGCACTCGGTGATAAACTCAAGGCCTCAACGGTGAAGTGCAACATTCCTGCAGACACCGAGAATCACCGGCCGAAGATGGTCCGATGCCTGAGGAGCACCTGGGAAGGCATCAACACCTCGAGGCTTGATTTGGAAGCAGCGGAAGCCATGCAGCTACATCAACAACACCCTCACCCCTTCCCACGACCGCCTTCTGCCCCAAGTGCAACAGAGCCTACGGTAGCTGCATCGGTCTGTACAGCCACCCGTAGATTCAGCCTGAGAGTGGGAGACTGTCATCCACATCTGCGAGAAACCACCATGATGATGATGTATAGTGTGCAGGGGCATCTTGTCATAGCAATTCAGAGAACAAATACAGGGCAACAGAACGCTGGTGATCAGGATTAGGATCAGGGAGAATCTCAAAATCTTCTACAAGTGTCTCAGAGCGAAAGAGAAAATCCAGGGAAAACCAGGTCTCATGAGGGATGAAGAGGCAAATGTATGGTTTGAACTGGACAGCAATTGTCAGGTGTTAAATGAGAAATTCACATCACCTTTTACATGTGAGAAGGAGCATTTCGGCACACAATTCCTGAGCAGAAACAACAGAGACTGGGGACATGTACGGTGATCCGGTGAATTTAAAATCAGAAGATTACCTGGAGAACAAGTAACATAGTTCCACTTATCAAAATGCATGACAAACATAAAGCAGAGTATTACAGACTGGTGAGTCTCACATCAGCAGATAGGAAAATATTGGAGAATATTCTGAACGGCAGGCTTAATTTCCATTGAAAGAAGCAGGGTTTGATCAGCAACGGTCAGCATAGCTTTGTCAGAGGGAGGTCATGCCTCACAAACCTAGATGATCCTTTCAAAGAGGTGACAGAGTGTGTAGATGGGAATTGATGCAGTGAAAACAGATTTCAGCAAAGACTTGGACAGGGTCTCACATGGGAGCCTGGCAAAGTAGGTAAAAGCTCGCGAGGTCCAGGAAAATACAGCAAGTTCAATCCAAAGTTATACATTGGTCAAATGGGCAGGTCAGTGGTATATGGAGTGGTAACACTGATAAGTGTATGGTAATGCAATTTGGAAGAACTAACATGGCAAGGAATCTTTCAATGGATGCCAGGACACTAGGAAGGTCAGAGAGATGGTGTGATCTTGGGGTGCTTGTGCACAGATTGCTGAACATGGCATGGCAGCTTAAAGGGACAGTTAGGAAAGCAAATGGCTGAAGAGCTGTGCAGGACTTTGGTCAGGCTCCAGCTGAAGGACTGAGTGCAGTTCTGTTCTCGCTTTAAATTGAGGGGTGAAAGATATGACAGATGTCAGAGGCGGTTTCTTTACTCAGAGAGTAGTCAGGGAATGGAACGCTTTGCCTGCAAAGGTAGTAGATTCGCCAACTTTCGGTACATTTGTCGTCATTGGATAAGCATACGGACGTACATGGAATAGTGTCGGTTAGATGGGCTTCAGATCGGTATGACACGTCGGCACAACATCGAGGGCCGAACGGCCTGTACGGCGCTGTAATGTTCTATGTTCTAATGGTCTCTTCATTATAGAAAAGAGGTGATTGCATTTCAGCATGTGTGGAGGACATTCATCAGGATGTTCTGAGGGGGTGAAGCATTTTAACTCGATGGAGAGTCTGGGTAAGTTTGAGATAACAACAACTGTCAATGCTGGAGTCTGAGATAACACAGCGTGGAGCTGGAGGAACACTGCAGGCCAGGCAGCATCACTGTTTTATCTGGATAAGGTTGGCTTGTTTTCTTCCGAAGAGAGAAGGTTGAAGAAGGTCCTGAAAAAATGGTCTGCATTCTGATGGGTCTAGGCGAGGAAGTAGAACGACCATTCCTGGGGTGGGAGGTCGGGGGGTGGTGGGTGCCAGGGGGAAGAGATACATACATTTAAGCTAAGAGGCTCAGAAGGAATTTCAGGAAAGAAAAGACACCCAGAAGGTGCTGGGGGTTTGGAATTCATTGTCTGGGACTTTAGTTGAGGTGGTGGATAATCTTTTCTCATTAAAGCAAAAGGGTTGGTACAGCACTTAAAATGAAATAACATTCAAGGCAACGGGCCTATTGCTAAAACATGAGCCAAATGTGAACTTAGTGTGGCTTCAGTGGTTACAGACACAATGGAATGAAGTGCTTGTTCAATTCACACGGATGATCCCTGGAATGGTAGGCTTAACCTATGATGAATGGCTAAGGATCTTGGGATTGTACTCACTAGAGTTTAGAAGGTTGAGGGGAGAACTAATTAAAACTTACAAGAAGAGTTTAGAAGAGGTGGACGCTAGGAGGTTGTTTCCGTTAGGAGGGGAGACGAGGACCCGTGGGCACAGCCTAAATTCGAGGGGGTCAATTTAAAACTGAAATGAGACGACATTTCTTCAGGCAGAAAGTGGTGGGCTTGTGGAATTCATTGCCGCAGAGTGCAGTGGAGGCCGGGATGTTGGACGCCTTCAAGGCAGAGATCAACAAATTCTTGATCTCAAAAGGAATCAAGGGCTACGCGGAGAGTGCAGGGAAGTGGTGTTGAAATGCCCATCAGCCATGATTTAAATGGCGGAGTGGACTTGATGGGCCGAATGGCCTTACCTCCAATCCTATGTCTCATTGCCTTATGGTCTAATTCTGGAGAATTCTCTTATTCTATGATTCTGGAGCAGGGGACAGTGAGTGGACAGCACAGGACAGTTCACCTAACTTCTCCTTTACCAATCTTCTACCTGCCTCCCCACTTCTCCCTATTTTTTTCAGAATCCCCTTCTCCTCCCCCATTTTTGAAGAAGGGTGTCGACCCGAAACGTCTGCTTTCTTGCTTCTCTGATGCTGCTCGGCCCGCTGTGTTCATCCAGTTCTACACCTTGTTCTCTCAGATTCTCCAGCATTGGCAAGTTCCCACTATCTCTTGAGGAAACTTACTTGTTTTTGCACCGAACCTGTGGTGAGAATGTGGAACGCACCGACTGTGTGGGTGGTAGAGGCAGAAACCATGATAACATTTAACAAGTCTTTGATTGGGCATTTGCGATGCCAAGGCATACAAGGCTCTGGGTCGAGTGCTGGGAAATGTGATGAGAATAGTTCGGGACTTGCATCTTGTGAGGGCACATACAATTTGCTGAAGGGTCTGTTCCATTGCCATAGCACTCTATTATGCTGTCCCTCAATGATCCTATGACAAATAAGTGAAGGTTTGCAGAAACAGGTAGTTTTAAAGGACAATGCCAAAAAGGAAAAGTGATGCACAGGCAAAGTGCATGTAAGAATTTAACCAAGGATTAACACCATTGAAGAACTGGAATTTGTGCCAATGCACCAAACCTGCAGATGAAAATGCAGTGTCCAGTTTGATTGCAAACAGCATCAACCTCCAGTTAGTAACACGATCCATGGAAATATCTGAATGCCTGTTGTTGTGATCTCAAGCATTTACCTGCGTCGAGTGAATTCCACCACCATCGTTCTGTTGCATCGTTAGCCGCCTCGCAATCGGTTTTGCATAGTCAATATCATTCCTTGACAAGGCTTGAAGCAAGGCATAAGCAGTGGTTTCCACAGTCATCGCAGAAGCCTGTGCTGCTTCAATTGGATACGGCTTCTCGTCCTCCAACAATGGAGGCTTTCCAGTTACCAACATCAGAATCTGTCATTTGAGAAAGGGATTAGCTGAGAATAAACTTTACATCATATAGATTTTTGTTTGCATTTCACCAACACAACAATGGTTTTGCTGGTCAAGATCCAGCATTATCTCACCCCTCATGTCTCCAACATTCTCCATACTTCCCGCTCAGTGATGGGTGCTTTTGTTCGGGAAAAATAGGCACCTTCGAATGCAAATGAATCAGGATGAGCTTTAGTTTCTCATCAGGCTACATGGCAGTTATTACATGATGTTATGAACAAAAGGTGAAGGAGCAGATGAAACCATTCATAGCATCAGTCTGGATGATCTTCTTGCCCTCATCCTGAGGAGGCATCACAGATCTAAACTTACATGCAATTCAAATTATTTCACGCAATGACAAGACTGAATGTTCTGGATACTGCAAATGCCATGGCACCTGGCAGCATCCCACAAACTGTATTGGAACAATGTGCCCCAAGGTAACCACACCAACAGTAAATGTTTTCCAGTACATTTTTAAACACTTGCAACACTCACGTTTCAGAGAAAGATGACCCATCACGCAATCGGCAGGCTAATTGTGCTGACCAATTATGACCTCAATGTATTCTCAATCATCAGCAAAGTAATGCAACATCTGGATGACAGTGCTGTAAAACACATGCACACTGGGGCTCAGTTTACTTTTCGTCATGCCCACACTTCTCGTAACCTCATTCAGGATTTACCACAAATATGATCAGAGATCCTGAGCTTGACAAGGAAGGAAAGTGCAATCTGTCATTTCCACCAAGGCAACTTCTGATTGAATGTGGTGTTCAGCAGAGGAATAGAAAATTGAGTCAGTGGCATTCACGGGATACCTGCACTGGTTGACATCATGTCTTCACTTGAACCAAAGTGGAGACATGAATGTTCATTGAATATTGTCCAGGTGTCCAGCAGAATTCATGACTTTTCCAACAGTGAAGTCAACGATGAGAAAATACAGTGAGACTTGGCCTGATAAAGGATAAGTAACATTTGCACCATACAAGTGCTAAGCAGCAATCAGCTCCAACAAGAGAGAATATGACCCTATCACAAAATTCCATGTCCTTACCCTCACATCATCCTTACATTTTTTTTAAATGTGCAAGTGTTATCCAAGCCACGCAGGGCTATGGGCCAGGTATTGGAAATGAGGTAAGAACAAGTCAGTGCTTGTCTTTGACTGTCACAGAATCCGTGAGCTTAGGAATTTATTTCTCCTGTACTGTAGACCACTGAGGTGCTTGGCTATCCACTTAATCAAGTTTACCACTGATCTAAAACTAAACTGGAACGGTTATATAATCAGCAGCAGCCAGGTCCGTGGTACAACCCGCCCTGCTGTGGGACAGGGTCAGGCAAATCCAAGTGAGTGATCGTGGTTGGGGACTCATTCGTTGGGGGCACAGTTTCTGTAGCCACATTTGAGACACCTGCTTCCCTGGTACCAAGGTCAAGGACATCTCTGAGTGGTTGCAACAAATTCTTAAGGGGGAGGGTGAGCAGCCAGAGGCCATTGTGCACATTGGTACCAATGACGTAGGTAGAAAGAGGGATGAGATCCTGTGGACTGTGTACAAGGAGTTAGCAAAGAGGCTGAAAGGCAGGACCTAGAGGGTAATAGTTTATGGGTTGCCACGAGTGCCACATGTTACTGAGGTAAGTCAGAGAAAGATAGGTGAAATGAATGCATTGGTTAAGGAGCTGGTACTGGGGGCAGGCTTTCAGGTTCATGGATAATTGCGACCGCTTCTTGGGCAAGGAGTGACCTGTGTAAGAGGGATGGGTTGCACCTAAACTGAACGGGAACAAATACCCTCACAGGGAGGTTTGCTCGTGCTACTTGGGAGGATTTAAAGACTGGCAGGCAGCTGGGAACCAGAGCAGCAGGTCAGCAAGTAGATGAATTGATGGCAGGTACATGTTAGGACCAATAAATCAGAAAAGAATGGCAGTCAGAGACAGGTACATGAACATGATGGCACGAACAAGCTGAAATATGTTTATTTCAGTGCAAGGAGTATTACAGGTAAGGCAGATGAGGTTAGAGCCTGGATCAGTAAATGGGTCTCTGATGTTGAGGCCATTACAGAGGCTTGGTTGAGACAGAGACAGGACTGGCTGCTCAATGTTCCAGGGTTTCATTGCTTTAGACAAGATAGAGGGGAAGGTAAAAGGAGGAGGTGCACTCCTAACCTGTGGGAAATGTTACATCTGTCCCTAGAAAGGACATTCTGGAGGGCTTGCCCACTGAGGCAATAGAGGTAGCGTTCAAAAATAAGATAGACACAATCACTCTGATCAGATTAAACTAATAGCCTGCTCCCCTGTTGCCACTGACACACTGAGGAACAAATATGTAGGCAGCTTGTGAAACGACGCAATAAGTCAGAGTTGTCACAGTCAGTGAATTTAACCTCCCCGGTATTGACTGGGACTCCCTTACAACAAGAGTTTAAATGAGGCTGAATTTGTTAAGTCTATCCAAGAGAGTTTCTTGACACAGTATATGGATAGAAGATGGGCCATGCTGGACTTTGTCCTGGTCAGGTAACTGATGAGAAGGGTGGGAAAGCATTTTGGAAATAGTGATCACAACTCCTTAAATTTTAAGATTGCTATGAAGAAGGAGAAGTCAGGACCTTGGGGGAGAGTAAATTATATCAATTTTAGGTAGGAGCTGGGGTGTGTTAATTGGGAGGAGCTGTCACATTTGCCATATGGGAATTGTTTAAAGGCCTGCTTATGAGTTTAGGATCAGGAAGGAGGAAGGACAAGGATGGCAAGGTAAAAGACCCTTGGATAATTGGGGAGGTTGTGAAGTTAGTCAAAAGGGAAAAACAAAAATATGTCAGGTTTAGGAAGCTAAAATCGAACAGGGCCGACATAAAGAAAGCAGAATAAAAGGGCGATGAAATGACCTTGGCAAGGAGGGTTGAAGGAAATCCCAAGGCATTCTGTGCATACATCTAAAACAAGGGGATAAATAGCAAGAAGGTAGGACCATTCAGGATAAAGGAGGGAACTTGTGTTTGGAAGCAGAGGATGTGGGCAAGATCCTAAATGAGTACCGTGCATCACTATTCACTCAGGCGAAGGGTATGGAGGATAGTGGGATTTGTGTGGAGCATGCTCAGATGATAACAGCATTTTGAGATCAAGAAAGAGCATTAAGGTGGATAAGTCCTCAGGACCCAATGGTATCTACTCAAGGTTTTTGAGCGAGGTGAGAGAGGAGATTGTCGGGGCATTCAGCAATATCTTTGTATCCTTGGTAGCCACTGGAGGGGTACTGGAGGATTAGCAAGTTCCTCAATGTTCTTCTTCTGTTCAAGAAGGGAAATAGGGTCAATCCAGGAAACTATAGACTAGAGAGTCTCTCATCGTTCATTGGGAAGCTATTGGAGAGAATTCTTAGGGATTGTATTTATCTGTATTTGGAACAGCATTGCCCAATTAGGGACAGTCAGCATGGCTTTGTGCAGGGCAGGTCATGTCTTACTAACTTGACTGAATTTTTTGAGGAGGTCACGAATGTGATCAATGAAGGTAGAGCAGTGGATATTGTCGACATGGATTTTAGCAATACTTTCAACAAGGTGCCTCATGGTAGGATCATCCAGAAAATTAAGATGCACCGAGTCCATGGTGGCTTGGATGCTTGGATTCACAACTGGCTTGCCCAGAGAAGACAGAGGCAAGTGGTGGAAAGGTGCTTTTCATGCTGCAGATCCAGGACGATTGGTGTTCCGCAGGGATCTGTGCTGGGACCTCTGCTGTTTGTGGTCTGTACAAAATGACTGAGGTGAAAATATAGATGGATGGGTTAGCAAGTTTGCAGACAATAGAATGATTGGTAGAATCGTGATGAGTGTAGAGGTCATGAAAGGATACAGATCAGTTGCAGAAACGGCAAGTGGATTTTAATCCATTAAATGTGAGATGCTCCACTTTGGGAAATCAACTATTATGGAAAAATATACAGTTCATGGCACCCCTCAGTGCAGACCCCCTCAGCGCAGAATTGTTAAGGTGTGGATGCAGGTGCACTCAATCTGTTCATTGAGAACTGTCGACGTGATATCACCTCAAGTTCTCTGTTCCCTGCACCACACCCAACCTATGTCCTGCCCAACTGACTGCCCTCCACGCACTCATATCTCACCCTGACTTTGTTATTAAGCCTGCCGATAAGGTGGTCCTGCTGTGGTCTGGTGAGCTGAAGTCTACCTTGCAGAGGCTGAGCGCCAGCTCTCAGATACCTCCTCCGACTTCTCCTGGACCATGACTGCACCGGGCCATTGTATCTACTACAGTAACTGATCTTGTTCTATCCGGTGATCTTCCCCCTCTGCTTCCAAGCTGAAAGGCCACAGCTCCCCACAAGTCGCTCCTACGTCCCCTTAAAAATCCACAAATCAGACTGTCCTGGCAGACCCATTGTTTCAGCCTGTTCCTGCCCCACAGAACTCATCTCTTCCTACCTTGACTCAATCTTCTGTCCCCTGGTCCAAGCCCAGCCCACGTACATCCATAAATTACTCTGACATCTTACGCAGGTTTAAAAACTTCAGTTTGCCGGTTCCAGCTGCGTGCTCCCTACCATGAACGTGTAATTCCTTTAAACATCCATTCCCCACCGTGAGGTTCTTAGGGCTGTCCTCTTCTTCCTGGAGCAAGGACCTGAACATTCCCCTCCCACCACCACCCTCCTCCACTTGGTCGACCTCATCCTCACCCTCAACAACTTCTTTTTTAACTCCTCTCATTTTCTTCGGCCAAGAGGAGCAGCTCCGGGCACCTGCATGGGCCCGAGTTATACCTGTCTCTTCGTGGGGTACATGGAACATTCCCACCCACAACACTTTCTCCGATACATCAATGATATCATCCGGCTGCTTCTCTGTCCTGACTGAAATTGCAAAACTTCATCAATTTCGCCTCCAATTTCCAGCCTGCCCTCACTTTCACCTGCTCTATCTCTGATTCCACTCTTCCCTTCCTCAACATTTCTGCTTCCATTCCTGGGGGTCGGCTTCGCACTAATATCCATTCCAAACCCTCTGACTCTCACAGCTTCCTGGTCTATATATCCTCACACCCCACTTTCTGTAAAGACTCCAACCTCTTCTTTCACTTCCTCCATCTCCATCGAATATGTTCTCATGAGGCCAACATCAACAAGGGAGCCTCCAAAATGTCCACCTTCTTCCTCAACTGAGGATTCCCCGGCTCTGCAGTCAACAAGGCCCTCAACTGTGTCCAACCCAGCACTTTTGCCCTCACCTTTTCTCTTCCCTCCCAAGACAGCAACAAGCTTCCACTTGACCTTACCTATCAACCCACATGCCCACATCCATACCAACCTCAGGCACCATTTCCACCACCACCAGCAGGATGCCGCCACCAGACACATATTCCCCTCCCTTATCCGCCTTAACCAGATCACCAGGAGGAAATGCAAGCAGACACGGGGAGAACGTGCAAACTTCGCACAGACAATTGCCCGAGGCTGCAATGCGAACCACTGAGCCATCGTGCTGCCCAGAATCTTGGTGGTGTGGATGAGCAGAGAGATCTCGGTGTCCATGTGCGTAGATCCCTGAAAGTTGCCACGCAGATTGATAGGGTTGTTCAGAAGGCGTACGGCATGTTAGGTTTTATTGGTACAGAGACTGAGTTTCGGAGCCATGAGGTCACGTTGCAGCTGTACAAAACACTGGTGCGGCTGTGCTTGGAGTATTGCGTACAAATCTGATCGCCACATTATCGGAAGGATTTGGAAGGGGTTTATTAGGATCTTGTCTGGTGTGGAAGGAAGGTCGTATGAGGAAAAGCTTCGGGACTTGAGGCTGTTTTTGTCAGAAGAAGGTGAAGAGGCAACTTAATAGGGACATACAAGATAATCAGAGGATTAGATAGGGTGGACAGCGAGAGCCTTTTTCCTCGATGGTGATGGCGAGCACGAGTGGAGATAGGTTTAAATTGAGGGGCGACAGATATGGGACTGAAGTCAGAGGGAGGTTCTTTATTCAGACAGTAGTATGGGTGCAGAATGCCCTGCCTGCAACAGGAGTAGATTGCCAAGTTTAAGGGCATTTAAATGAACATTGTTAAATATATGGATGGTAATGGAATAGTGTCGGTTAGATGGGCTTCAGGTTGGATTCACAGGTTGGCGCAACATCGAGGGCCAAAGGGCCTGTGCTGCGCTGTAATGTTCTATGTTCTATGTCATAATACTTCAGTGAATTCTGGTTACCCTGCCGTAGGAAGAATGTTGTTAAACTAAACAGAGTGCAAAAATAATTACAAAAGGTCATTGCCGGGACTGGAGGGTTTATGAGGAGTGGTGGATAGGCTTGGACTTTTTCCCTGGAGTATCGGAGACGAAGGGGTGACCTTCCAGAGGTGTAAAAAATCATGATGGGCATTGATAAGGGGAATAACCAAGGTAGGGGAGTGCAAAGCCAGAAGGGAATAGGTTCAAATGTGAAACGGGAAAGATTTAAAAGTGACCTGACAGGCAACTTTTCCCACACAGAGGGTGGTGCGTGAATGCAATGAGCTGCCAACAGACGTGGTAGAGGCAGATAAAATTTCTGTATTTAAAAGACATTTGGACAGATACACAATGAGGAAAGGTTTAGACGGATACCAAACGCAGGCAAATGGGACCGGTTAAGTTTGGGACACCTGATCAGGAGAGATGATTGGGACTGAAGGTCCTGATTCTGTGCTGTATGACTCTATGAATCTATGACTGAAGAGCTAACTAGGTGTGTCGATGAGGGCAATGCATTTTATACAGTCTACTTGGGCTTCAGCAAAGCTTTTGACAAGATCCCCCATTTGAAGACTGTTAGAACAGGAAACAGTCCAAGGGATCCGAGGACACACGTGCACAGGAAATCATAACTCATGTGATTTGAATGAGTTTTTTAAAGTAGTAATGAAGAGCATTGATGAAGGCAGAAAGATGGACGGAGATGGGCTTCAGGAAGGCGTTCAAGAAGGTTCCGCACAGTAGTCCAGTCGGGAAGTTAAATCACACGGAGCACAGGGAGAGCTAGCCATAGAACATAGAACATTACAGCACAGTACAGGCCCTTCGGCCCTCGAACTTGTGCCGACCTGTCATGCCGATCTCAAGCCCATCTAACCTGCACTATTCCATGTACGTCCATATGCTTGTCCAATGACCACTTCAATGTACCTAATATTGGCGAATCTACTACCGTTGCAGGCAAAGCGTTCCATTCCCTTACTACTCTGAGTCAAGAAACTACCTCTACATCTGTCCTATATCTTTCACCTCTCAATTTAAAGCTATGCCCCCTCGTGCTCGCCGTCACCATCCCAGGAAAAAGGCTCTCCCTATCCACCCTATCTCACCCTCTGATTATTTTATATGTTTCAATTAAGTCACCTCTCAACCTTCTTCTCTCGAATGAAAACAGCCTCAAGTCCCTCAGCCATTCCTCGTAAGACCTTCGCTCCATACCAGGCAACATCTTAGTAAATCTCCTCTGCACCCTTTCCAAAGCTTCCACATCCTTCTTATAATGCAGTGACCAGAACTGTATACAATACTCCAAGTGCGGCCACACCAGAGTTTTGTACAGCTTCACCATAACCTCTCGGTTCCGGAACTCGATCCCTCTATTAATCAAAGCTAAAACACTGTCTGCCTTCTTAACAGCCCTGTCACCCTGGGTGGAAACTTTCAAGGATCTGTGTTCATGGATGCCGAGATCTCTCTGCTCATCTATACCACTAAGAATCTTAGCATTAGCCCTGTACTTTGCCTTCTGGTTCCCCCTGCCGAAGTGCATCACCTCACACTTGTCTGTATTAAACTCCATTTGCCATCTCTCAGCCCAGCTCTGCAGCTTATCTATGTCTCTCTGCAACCTACAGCATCCTTTGTCACTATCCACAACTCCACCTATCTTAGTGTCGTCTGCAAATTTACTAACCCATCCTTCTAGGCCCTCTTCCAGGTCATTTATAAAAATGACAAACAGCAGTGGACCCAACACCGACCCTTGCGGTCCACCACCAGTAACTGGTCTCCAGGATGAACGTTTCCCATCAACTACCACCCTCTGTCTTCTTTCAGCAGGCCAATTTCCGATCCAAACTGCTATATCTCCCACAATTCCATTCCTCTGCATTTTGTACAATAGTCTGTTATGGGGAACCTTATCGAACGCCTTGCTGAAATCCATATACTCCACATCAACCGGTTTACTCTCATCTACCTGTTTGATCACCTTCTCAAAGAACTCAATAAGGTTTGTGAGGCACGACCTGCCCTTCACAAAACCGTGCTGACTATCCCGAATCAATTTATTCTTTTCTAGATGATTGTAAATCCTATCCCTTAGAACCTTTTCCAACACTTTACCAACAACTGAGTTAAGGCTCACTGGCCAATAATTACCAGGGTTGTCTCTCCTCCCCTTCTTGAACAGGAGAACCACAATTGCTATCCTCCAGTCATCTGGCACTATTCCTGCAGACAATGACGAGTTAAAGATCAATGCCAAAGGCTCGGCAATCTCCTCCCTGGATTCCCCGAGGATCCGAGGATAAATCCCATCTGGCCCAGGGGTCATAGCTATCTTCACCCTCTGTAGGATTTCAAATACCTATTCCTTGTGAACCTCAATCCCATCGAGTCCAGTAGCCTGTATCTCTGTATTCTCCACAACAACATTGTCGTTTTTTAGAGTGAATACTGTTGAAAAATATTCATTTAGCACTTCCCCTATCTCATCTGACTCCACACACAACTTACCACTACTATCCTTGATTGGGCCTAATCTTATTTTTGTCCTTCTTTTATTCCTTAAATACCAATAGAAAGCCTTAGGGTTTACCCTGATCCTATCCGCCAACAACTTCTCATGTCTCCTCCTGGCTCTTCTGAGCTCTCTCTTTCGGTCTTTCCTGGCTACCTTGTAACCCTCAAGCACCCTAACTGGGCATTCACATCTTATAGTTACAGAAGCCTTCTGCTTCCTCTTGACCAGAGATTCCACGGCTCCCGCGCTCTACAGTGTCCTCCCTGCCTGACAGGTACATACTTATCGAGGCACACAGGAGCTTTTCAGTGAATAAGCTCCACATTTCTACTGGGCCTATCCCCTGCAGTTTCCTTCCCCATCCTATGCTCCCTAAATCTCGCCTAATCTCATCGTAATTGCCTTTCCCGCAGATATAACTCTTGCCCAGTGGCGTACACCTATCCCTTTCCATCACTAAAGTAAACATAAAAGAATTGTGATCGCTATCACCAAGATGATCACCTACATCGAAATCTAACACCTGTCCAGGCTCATGACCCAGTACCAAATCAGATGTGGTCACTGCACTCCAATTCCATTAGTCACTGTATCCCACTTCCCTCAGTCACTGTATCCCACTTCCCTCAGTCACTGCATCCCACTACCCTCAGTCACTGCATCCCATTTCCATCAGTCAAGGCATCCCACTTCCCTCAGTCACTGCATCCCATTTCACTCAGTCATTGCATTCCATTTAACGGAGACAGTGAATACAATTTAACTGAGACACTGCATCCATTTCACTCAGTCAGTGCATCCCATTACCCTCAGTCACAGCATCTCATTTCACTCAGTCACGGCATCCCATCTGCCTCAGTCACAGCATCCCATTTCATTCAGTCACTGCATCCCATTTCCCTCAGCCACTGCATCCCATTTCCCTCAGTCAGTGGATCCCATTTCACTCAGTCAGTGGATCCCATTTCACTCAGTCAGTGGATCCCATTTCACTCAGTGACTGCATCAAATTTCACTCAGTCAGTGCATCCTATTCCCCTCAGTCACTGCATCCCATTTCATGCAGTCACTGCATCCCATTTCACTCAGTCACTGCATCCCATTTCATGCAGTCACTGCATCCCATTTCCCATAGTCACTGCATCCCATTTCCCTCAGTCACTGCATCGCATTTCACTCAGTCACTGCATCACATTACCCTCACTCACAGCCTCACATTTCCCTCAGTCACTGCATCCCATTTCACTCAGTCACTGCACCCTCGGCCCGCTCGGGCACTGCATCCCTATTAACTCAGTCACTCCTTCCCATTTCACTCAGTCACTGCATCCCATTTCACTCAGTCACTGTAGCCCATTTCCCCTAGTCACTGCAACTCAGTCACTGCATCGCATTTCACTCAGGCAGTGCATCCCATTTGACTCAGTCACTGCATCCCATGACCCTCAGTCACTGCAGCCCATGACCCTCAGTCACGGCATCCCATTACCCTCAGTCCCGACATCCCATTACCCTCAGTCACGGCATCCCATTACCCTCAGTCACTGCATCCCATTACCCTCAGTCACTGCATCCCATTACCCTCAGTCACTGCATCCCATTTCACTCAGTCACTGCATCCCATTTCACTCAGTCACTGCATCCCATTTCATTGAGTCACTGCATCCCATTTCACTGAGTCACTGCGTCGCATTTCCCTCAGTCACTGCATCACATTTCACTGAGTCACTGCATCACATTTCACTCAGGAACTGCATCACATTTCACTCAGTCACTGCACCCCATTTGACTCAGTCACTGCACCCCATTTCATGCAGTCACTGCACCCCATTTCCCATCGTCACTGCATCTCCTTTCCTAGGTCACTGCAACGCATTTCACTTCGTCACTGCACCACATTACCCTCACTCACAGCCTCACATTTCCCACAGTCACTGCATCGCATTTCACACAGTCACTGCGTCCCATTTCACTCAGTCACTGCATCCCATTACACTCAGTCACTGCGACCCATCACACTCAGTCACTGCGTCCCATCACACTCAGTCACTGCGTCCCATCACACTCAGTCACTGCGTCCCATTACACTCAGTCACTGCGTCCCATTACACTCAGTCACTGCGTCCCATTACACTCACTCACTGCATCCCATTTCCCTCAGTCACTGCATCACATTTCACTCAGTCAGTGCGTCCCATTTCCCTCAGTCACTGCACCCTAGGCCCGCTCCGGCACTGCATCCCTCTTAACTCAGTCACTCCTTCCCATAACCTCAGTCACTGCATCCCATTTCACTCAATCACTGCATCCCATTTCACTCAGTCACTGCATCCCATTTCCCTCAGTCACTGCATTCAATTCCCTCAGTCACTGCATCCCATTTCACTCAGTCACTGCATCACATTTCGCTCATTCAGTGCGTCCCATTTCCCTCAGTCACTGCACCCTAGGCCCGCTCCGGCACTGCATCCCTCCTAACTCAGTCACTCCTTCCCATAACCTCAGTCACTGCATCCCATTTCACTCAGTCACTGCATCCCATTTCACTCAGTCACTGCATCCCATTTCCCTCAGTCACTGCATTCAATTCCCTCAGTCACTGCATCCCATTTCACTCAGTCACTGCATCACATTTCACGCAGTCACTGCATCACATTTCACTCAGTAACTGCATCACATTTCACTCAGTAACTGCATCACATTTCAGTCAGTCACTGCATCCCATTACCCTCAGTCACTGCATCCCATTTAACGGAGCCAGTGAATCCTATTCAACTGAGACAGTGCACCCATTTCCCTCAGTCACCGCACCCTATTCCCCACAGTCACCGCATTCCATTTCCCATAGTCATCGCATCCCATTTCACTCAGTCACCGCATCCCATTTCACTCAGTCACCGCCTCCCATCTCACGCAGTCACCGCCTCCCATCTCACGCAGTCACTGCCTCCCATCTCACGCAGTCACTGCCTCCCATCTCACGCAGTCACTGCCTCCCATTTCACTCAGTCACTGCCTCCCATTTCAGTCAGCCACTCCCTACCATTTCAGTCAGTCACTCCCTACCATTTCAGTCAGTCACTCGCTCTCATTTCAGTCAGTCACTGCATCCCATTTCCCTCAGTCACTGCATCCCATTTCCCACATTCACTGCATCTCATTTCCCTCAGTCATTGCGTCCCATTTCACTCAGTCACTGCATCACATTTCACTCAGTCACTGCATCCCATTTCCCACATTCACTGCATCTCATTTCCCTCAGTCATTGCGTCCCATTTCACTCAGTCACTGCATCACATTTCACTCAGTCAGTACATCCTATTCCCCTCAGTCACTGCATCCCATTTCATGCAGTCACTGCATCCCATTTCACTCAGTCACTGCATCCCATTTCATGCAGTCACTGCATCCCATTTCACTCAGTCACTGCATCCCATTTCACTCAATCACTGCATCTCCCTCACCACAGACACTGCATCCCATTTCCCTCAGTCACTGCCTCCCACGTCTCTCAGTCACTGCATCCCACATCCCTCAGTCACTGCATCCCATTTCACTCATTCACTGCATGCCATTTTACTCAGTCACTGCAACCCATTTCAAACAGTCACTGCGTCCCATTTCACTCAGTCACTGCGTCCCATTTCATGCAGTCACTGCCTCCCATTTCACGCAGTCACTGCATCGCATTTCACGCAGTCACTGCATCCCATCTCACTCAGTCACTGCATCCCATTTCATACAGCCACTGCATCCCATTTCACACAGACACTGCATCCCATTTCACTCAATGCTTCACTTTACACTCAGTCAGTGCATCCCATTTCCATCCGTCACTGTGTCCCATTTCCTCAGTCACTGCATCTCCTTTCCACAGTCACGGCAATCCCATTTCACTCAGTCACTGCATCCCATTTCACTCAGTCAGTGCTTCCCATTTCACTCAATCACTGCATCCCATTTCACTCAATCATTGCATCTCCTTCACCACGGTCACTGCATCCCATTTCCAACAGTCATTGTTTCCCGTATCTCACAGACGCTGTATTCAATTTCCCACACTCACTGCATCCCATTTCCCACAGTCACAGCATCTCCTTTCCCTCAGTCTCAGCATCGCATTTCACTCATTCGATGCATCCCATGTCCCTCAGTCACTGCATCCCATGTCCCTCAGTCACTGCATCCCATTTCCCTCAGTCACCGCATCCCATTCACGTGAGTCGCAGCATCCCCTTTCAAACAGACACTGCATCTCCTTTCCCTCAGTCACTGCATCCCTATTCACACAGTCACTGCATCCCAGTTCACACAGCCACTGAATCCCATTTCATACAGCCACTGCATCCCATTTCACACAGACACTGCATCCCATTTCACTCAATGCTTCACTTTACACTCAGTCAGTGCATCCCATTTCCATCCGTCACTGTGTCCCATTTCCTCAGTCACTGCATCTCCTTTCCACAGTCACGGCAATCCCATTTCACTCAGTCACTGCATCCCATTTCACTCAGTCACTGCATCCCATTTCACAGAGTCACTGCATCCCATTTCACAGAGTCACTGCATCTCCTTTCCATCAGTCACTGCATTCCATTTCACTCAGTCACTGCGTCCCATTTCCCATAGTCACTGCATCCCATTTCCCAGTCACTGCATCCCATTTCCCTCAGTCACAGCATCCCATTGCCCTCAGTCAATGCATCCCATTGTCCTCAGTCACTGCATCCCATTGTCCTCAGTCACTGCATCCCATTACCCTCAGTCACTGCATTCCATTAACTTCAGTCGCAGGATCCCATTTCCAACAGACACTGCATTCCATTTCCGTCAGTCACTGCATCCCATTTCCCTCAGTCACTGCATACCATTTCCATCAGTCACTGCATCCCAGTTCACTCAGTCTCGGCATCTCATTTCCCTCAGTCACAGCATCCCATTGCCCTCAGTCAATGCATCCCATTGTCCTCAGTCACTGCATCCCATTGTCCTCAGTCACTGCATCCCATTACCCTCAGTCACTGCATTCCATTAACTTCAGTCGCAGGATCCCATTTCCAACAGACACTGCATTCCATTTCCGTCAGTCACTGCATCCCATTTCCCTCAGTCACTGCATACCATTTCCATCAGTCACTGCATCCCAGTTCACTCAGTCTCGGCATCTCATTTCCCTCAGTCACCGCATCTCATTTCCACAGTCACGGCAATCCCATTTCACTCAGTCACTGCATCCCATTTCACAGAGTCAGTGCATCTCCTTTCCATCAGTCACTGCGTCCCATTTCACTTAGTCACTGCGTCCCATTTCCATCAATCACTGCATCCCATTTCCCAGTCACTGCATCCCATTTCCCTCAGTCACTGCATCCCATTTCCCTCAGTCAATGCATCCCATTGTCCTCAGTCAATGCATCCCATTTCCCAGTCACTGCATCCCATTTCCCTCAGTCACTGCATCCCATTTCCCTCAGTCACTGCATCCCATTAACTTCAGTCACTGCATCCCATTCACTTCAGTCGCAGGATCCCATTTCAAACAGACACTGCATCCCATTTCCGTCAGTCACTGCATCCCATTTCACTCAGTCACTGCATCCCATTTCCCTCAGTCACTGCATCCCACTTCCCTCAGTCACTGCATCCCATGTCCCTCACTCACTGCATCCCATGTCCCTCACTCACTGCATCCCATGTCCCTCACTCACTGCAACCCATTTCACTAAGACAGTGCGTCCCATTTCTCTCAGCCACTGTATCCCATTTCCCTCAGTCACTGTACCCCATGCCTGCTCGGGCACTGCATCCCTATTAACTCAGCTACTCCTTCCCAGGACCTCAGCCACTGCATCCCATGTCCCACAGTAACTGCATCCCATTTCCATCAGGCACTGTAGCTCATGTCACTCTGTCACTGCATTCAATTTCCATCAGTCACTGCATCTCATTTCACTCATGAACTGCATGCCATTTCACTCAGACACTGCATCCCATTTCACTCAGACATTGCATCCCACCTCACTCAGACACTGCATCCCATCTCACTCAGTCACTGCATCCCATTTCCATCAGTCACTTCATCCCATTTCCGTCAGTCACTGCATCCCATTTCCCTAAGTCACTGCATCCCATTTCCCACAGTCACTGCATCTCCTTTCCCCAAGTCACGGCGTCTCATTTCCATCAGTCACTGCTTCCCATTTCCCTCAGTCACGGCATTCCATTTCCCTCAGTCGCTGGATCCCATTTCTCTCAGTCACGGCATCCCGTTTCTCACTGATGCTGCATTCAATTTCCGTCAGACACTGCTCCCCATTTCCATCAGTCACTGCATCCCATTTCCCTCAGTCACTGCATCCCATTTCACTCAGTGGCTGCAACATGTTACACTCAGTGACTGAAACACATTTCACTCAGTTCCGGCATCCCATTTCATGCAGTCACTGCATCCCATTTCCCTCAGTCACTGCATCCCATTTCCCTCAGTCACTGCATCCCATTTCACTCAATCACTACATCTCCTTCACCACAGTCACTGCAATCCATTTCGATCAGTCACTGTTTCCCGTATCTCACAGATGCTGCCTTCAATTTCCCACACTCACTGCATCCCATTTCCCTTAGTCACAGCATCTCCTTTCCCTCAGTCTCTGCATCGCATTTCACTCAGTGATTGCATCCTACTTCCTACAAATACTGCATCTCATTTCCCTCAGTCACTGAATCCCATTTCCTTAGGTTACTGCATCCCATTTCCCTCAGTCACTGCATACCATTTCCATCAGTCACTGCATCCCAGTTCACTCAGTCTCGGCATCTCATTTCCCTCAGTCACCGCATCCCATTTCCCTCAGTCACTGCATCTCATTTCCACATTCACGGCAATCCCATTTCACTCATGTCACTGCATCCCATTTCACAGAGTCAGTGCATCTCCTTTCCATCAGTCACTGCGTCCCATTTCACTTAGTCACTGCGTCCCATTTCCATCAATCACTGCATCCCATTTCCCAGTCACTGCATCCCATTTCCCTCAGTCACTGCATCCCATTTCCCTCAGTCAATGCATCCCATTGTCCTCAGTCACTGCATCCCATTTCCCAGTCACTGCATCCCATTTCCCTCAGTCACTGCATCCCATTTCCCTCAGTCACTGCATCCCATTAACTTCAGTCACTGCATCCCATTCACTTCAGTCGCAGGATCCCATTTCAAACAGACACTGCATCCCATTTCCGTCAGTCACTGCATCCCATTTCACTCAGTCACGGCATCCCATTTCCCTCAGTCACTGCATCCCACTTCCCTCAGTCACTGCATCCCATGTCCCTCACTCACTGCATCCCATGTCCCTCACTCACTGCATCCCATGTCCCTCACTCACTGCAACCCATTTCACTAAGACAGTGCGTCCCATTTCTCTCAGCCACTGTATCCCATTTCCCTCAGTCACTGTACCCCATGCCTGCTCGGGCACTGCATCCCTATTAACTCAGCTACTCCTTCCCAGGACCTCTGTCACTGCATCCCATGTCCCTCAGTCACAGCATCCCATGTCCCTCAGTCACAGCATCCCATGTCCCTCAGTCACAGCATCCCATGTCCCTCAGTCACTGCATCCCATTTCCCACAGGCACTGCATCTCCTTTCACCAAGTCACTGCATCACATTTCACTCAGTCACTGCATCACATTTCACTCAGTCACTGCATCCCATTTCCCTCATTCACTGCATCCCATTTCCCTCAGTCACTGCATCCCATTACCCTGAGTCACAGTATGCCATTTCCCACAGTCACTGCATCTCCTTTCCCTCAGTCACTGCATCCCATGTCCCTCAGTTACTGCATCCCATGTCCCTCAGTCACTCCTACCCAGTACCTCAGTTACTGCATCCCATTTCCCTCAGTTACTGCGTCACATTTCCATCAGACACTGCATCTCATTTCATGCAGTCACTGAATCACATTTCCATCAGACACTGCATCTAATTTCTGCATCGCATTTCACTCAGTGATTGCATCCCATTTCCCTCATTCACTGCATCCCATTTCCCTCAGTTAATGCATTCCGTTTCACTCAGTCAATGTATCTCATTTCACTCAGTCACTGCATCCCATTTCCCTCATTCACTGCATCCCATTTCCCACAGGCACTGCATCTCCTTTCACCAAGTCACTGCATCACATTTCCCTCAGTCACCGCATCCCATTCACGTGAGTCGCAGCATCCCCTTTCAAACAGACACTGCATCTCCTTTCCCTCAGTCACTGCATCCCTATTCACACAGTCACTGCATCCCAGTTCACACAGCCACTGAATCCCATTTCATACAGCCACTGCATCCCATTTCACACAGACACTGCATCCCATTTCACTCAATGCTTCACTTTACACTCAGTCAGTGCATCCCATTTCCATCCGTCACTGTGTCCCATTTCCTCAGTCACTGCATCTCCTTTCCACAGTCACGGCAATCCCATTTCACTCAGTCACTGCATCCCATTTCACTCAGTCACTGCATCCCATTTCACAGAGTCACTGCATCCCATTTCACAGAGTCACTGCATCTCCTTTCCATCAGTCACTGCATCCCATTTCACTCAGTCACTGCGTCCCATTTCCCATAGTCACTGCATCCCATTTCCCTCAGTCACAGCATCCCATTGCCCTCAGTCAATGCATCCCATTGTCCTCAGTCACTGCATCCCATTGTCCTCAGTCACTGCATCCCATTGTCCTCAGTCACTGCATCCCATTAACTTCAGTCGCAGGATCCCATTTCCAACAGACACTGCATTCCATTTCTGTCAGTCACTGCATCCCATTTCCCTCAGTCACTGCATACCATTTCCATCAGTCACTGCATCCCAGTTCACTCAGTCTCGGCATCTCATTTCCCTCAGTCCCGCATCCCATTTCCCTCAGTCACTGCATCCCATTTCCCTCAGTCAATGCATCCCATTGTCCTCAGTCAATGCATCCCATTTCCCAGTCACTGCATCCCATTTCCCTCAGTCACTGCATCCCATTTCCCCCAGTCACTGCATCCCATTAACTTCAGTCACTGCATCCCATTCACTTCAGTCGCAGGATCCCATTTCAAACAGACACTGCATCCCATTTCCGTCAGTCACTGCATCCCATTTCACTCAGTCACTGCATCCCATTTCCCTCAGTCACTGCATCCCACTTCCCTCAGTCACTGCATCCCACTTCCCTCAGTCACTGCATCCCATGTCCCTCACTCACTGCATCCCATGTCCCTCACTCACTGCATCCCATGTCCCTCACTCACTGCAACCCATTTCACTAAGACAGTGCGTCCCATTTCTCTCAGCCACTGTATCCCATTTCCCTCAGTCACTGTACCGCATGCCTGCTCGGGCACTGCATCCCTATTAACTCAGCTACTCCTTCCCAGGACCTCAGCCACTGCATCCCATGTCCCACAGTAACTGCATCCCATTTCCATCAGGCACTGCAGCTCATGTCACTCTGTCACTGCATTCAATTTCCATCAGTCACTGCATCTCATTTCACTCATGAACTGCATGCCATTTCACTCAGACACTGCATCCCATTTCACTCAGACATTGCATCCCACCTCACTCAGACACTGCATCCCATCTCACTCAGTCACTGCATCCCATTTCCATCAGTCACTGCATCCCATTTCCGTCAGTCACTGCATCCCATTTCCCACAGTCACTGCATCTCCTTTCCCCAAGTCACGGCGTCTCATTTCCATCAGTCACTGCTTCCCATTTCCCTCAGTCACGGCATTCCATTTCCCTCAGTCGCTGGATCCCATTTCTCTCAGTCACGGCATCCCGTTTCTCACTGATGCTGCATTCAATTTCCGTCAGACACTGCTCCCCATTTCCATCAGTCACTGCATCCCATTTCCCTCAGTCACTGCAACATGTTACACTCAGTGACTGAAACACATTTCACTCAGTTCCGGCATCCCATTTCATGCAGTCACTGCATCCCATTTCCCTCAGTCACTGCATCCCATTTCCCTCAGTCACTGCATCCCATTTCACTCAATCACTACATCTCCTTCACCACAGTCACTGCAATCCATTTCGATCAGTCACTGTTTCCCGTATCTCACAGATGCTGCCTTCAATTTCCCACACTCACTGCATCCCATTTCCCTTAGTCACAGCATCTCCTTTCCCTCAGTCTCTGCATCGCATTTCACTCAGTGATTGCATCCTACTTCCTACAAATACTGCATCTCATTTCCCTCAGTCACTGAATCCCATTTCCTTAGGTTACTGCATCCCATTTCCCTCAGTCACTGCATACCATTTCCATCAGTCACTGCATCCCAGTTCACTCAGTCTCGGCATCTCATTTCCCTCAGTCACCGCATCCCATTTCCCTCAGTCACTGCATCTCATTTCCACATTCACGGCAATCCCATTTCACTCATGTCACTGCATCCCATTTCACAGAGTCAGTGCATCTCCTTTCCATCAGTCACTGCGTCCCATTTCACTTAGTCACTGCGTCCCATTTCCATCAATCACTGCATCCCATTTCCCAGTCACTGCATCCCATTTCCCTCAGTCACTGCATCCCATTTCCCTCAGTCAATGCATCCCATTGTCCTCAGTCAATGCATCCCATTTCCCAGTCACTGCATCCCATTTCCCTCAGTCACTGCATCCCATTTCCCTCAGTCACTGCATCCCATTAACTTCAGTCACTGCATCCCATTCACTTCAGTCGCAGGATCCCATTTCAAACAGACACTGCATCCCATTTCCGTCAGTCACTGCATCCCATTTCACTCAGTCACGGCATCCCATTTCCCTCAGTCACTGCATCCCACTTCCCTCAGTCACTGCATCCCATGTCCCTCACTCACTGCATCCCATGTCCTTCACTCACTGCATCCCATGTCCCTCACTCACTGCAACCCATTTCACTAAGACAGTGCGTCCCATTTCTCTCAGCCACTGTATCCCATTTCCCTCAGTCACTGTACCCCATGCCTGCTCGGGCACTGCATCCCTATTAACTCAGCTACTCCTTCCCAGGACCTCTGTCACTGCATCCCATGTCCCTCAGTCACAGCATCCCATGTCCCTCAGTCACAGCATCTCATTTCACTCAGTCACTGCATCCCATTTCCCACAGGCACTGCATCTCCTTTCACCAAGTCACTGCATCACATTTCACTCAGTCACTGCATCACATTTCACTCAGTCACTGCATCCCATTTCCCTCATTCACTGCATCCCATTTCCCTCAGTGACTGCATTCCGTTTCACTCAGTCAATGTATCTCATTTCACTCAGTCACTGCATCCCATTTCCATCAGTCACAGCATCCCATTTCACTCAGTCACTGCACCCCAAGCCCGCTCGGGCACTGCATCCCTATTAACTCAGTCACTCCTTCCCAGTACCTCAGTCACTGCATCCCATGTCCCACAGTAACTGCATCACATTTCCATCAGGCACTGCAGTGCATGTCACTCTGTCACTGCATCCAATTTCCATCAGTCACTGCATCTCATTTCACTAATTCACTGCATCCCATTTCCCTCAGTCACTGCATCCCATGTCCGTGTGTCACAGGATTCGATGTCCCTCAGTCACTGCATCCCATTTCACTCAGTGAGTGCCTCCCTTTTCGGTCAGGCACTGTATCCCACTTCCCTCAGTCACTGCACCCCAAGCCCGCTCGGGCACTGATTCCCTATAAACTCAGTCACTCCTTCCCAGTACCTCTGTCACTGCATCCCATGTCCCTCAGTCACTGCATCCCATGTCCGGCAGTCACTGCATCTCATTTCACTCAGTGGCTACATCCCATTTCACTCAGTGACTGCAACACATTTCACTCACTGACTGCATCCCATTTCACTCAGTGACTGAATCACATTTCACTCAGTCACTGCATCCCATTTCAAGTAGTCACTGCATCCCATTTCATTCAGCCTCTGCATCACATGTAACTCAGTCAGTGCGTCCCATTTCACTCAGTCAGTGCTTCCCATTTCACTCAATCACAGCATCCCATTTCACTCAATCATTGCATCTCCTTCACCACAGTCACTGCATCCCATTTCCAACAGTCATTGTTTCCCGTATCTCACAGACGCTGTATTCAATTTCCCACACTCACTGCATCCCATTTCCCACAGTCACAGCATCTCCTTTCCCTCAGTCTCAGCATCGCATTTCACTCAGTCGATGCATCCCATGTCCCTCAGTCACTGCATCCCATGTCCCTCAGTCACTGCATCCCATTTCCCTCAGTCACCGCATCCCATTTCACTCAGTCACTGCATCCCATTTCACGCAGTCACTGCATCCCATGTCCCTCAGTCACTGAATCCCACTTCCCTCACTCACTGCATCCCATTTCCATCAGTCACTGCATCCCATTTATCTCAGTCACTGAATCCCATTTCTCTCACTCACTGCATCCCATTCCCCACAGAAACTGAATCCCATTTCTCTCATTCACTGCATCCCATTTCCATCAGTCACTGTATCCCATTTATCTCAGTCACTGCATCTCATTCCCCACAGTCACTGCATCCCATTCCCCACAGTCACTGCATCCCATTCCCCACAGACACGGCATCCCATTCACGTGAGTCGCAGCATCCCCTTTCAAACAGACACTGCATCTCCTTTCCCTCAGTCACTGCATCCCGATTCACACAGTCACTGCATCCCAGTTCACACAGCCACTGAATCCCATTTCACACAGCCACTGCATCCCATTTCACACAGCCACTGCATCCCATTTCACACAGACACTGCATCCCATTTCACTCAATGCTTCACTTTACCCTCAGTCAGGGCATCCCATTTCCATCCGTCACTGTGTCCCATTTCCTCAGTCACTGCATCTCCTTTCCACAGTCACGGCAATCCCATTTCACTCAGTCACTGCATCTCATTTCACTCAGTCACTGCATCCCATTACCCACAGGCACTGCATCTCCTTTCACTGAGTCACTGCATCACATTTCACTCAGTCACTGCATCACATTTCACTCAGTCACTGCATCACATTTCACTCAGTCACTGCATCACATTTCACTCAGTCACTGCATCCCATTTCCCTCAGTTACTGCATTCCATTTCACTCAGTCAATGTATCTCATTTCACTCAGTCACTGCATCCCATTTCCATCAGTCACTGCATCCCATTTCACTCAGTCACTGCACCTCAAGCCCGTTCGGGCACTGCATCCCTATTAACTCAGTCACTCTTTCCCAGTACCTCAGTCACTGCATCTCATGTCCCACAATAACTGCATCACATTTCCATCAGGCACTGCAGCGCATGTCACTCTGTCACTGCATCCAATTTCCATCAGTCGCTGCATCTCATTTCACTAATTCACTGCATCCCATTTCCCTCAGTCACTGCATCACATTTCACCCAATCACTACATCTCCTTCACCATAGTCACTGCATCCCATTTCGATCAGTCACTGTTTCCCGTATCTCACAGACGCTGCATTCAATTCCTCACACTCACTGCATCCCTTTTCCCATAGTCAAAGCATCTCCTTTCCCTCAGTCACTGCATCCCATTTCACTCAGTCAGTGCGTCCCTTTTCGATCAGGCACTGTATCCCATTTCCCTCAGTCACTGCACCCCAAGCCCGCTCGGGCACTGATTCCCTGTTAACTCAGTCACTCCATCCCAGTTCCTCAGTCACTGCATCCCATGTCCCTCAGTCACTGCATCTCATTTCACTCAGTCACTGCATCCCATTCCACTCAGCCACTGCATCACAGTTCACTCAGTGACTGAATCACAGTTCACTCAGTGACTGAATCACAGTTCACTCAGTGACTGAATCACAGTTCACTCAGTCACTGCATCCCGTTGTCCGCAGTCACTGCATCCCATTTCCATCAGTCACTGCATTCCATTTCCCACAGTCACTGCATCTCCGTTCCTCAATCACTGCATGCCATTTCACTCAGTCTCTGCAGCCCATTTCACCTCAGTCACTGCATCCCATTCCCATCAGTCACTACATCCCATTACCCTCAGTCACTGCATCCCAGTACGCTCAATCACTGCATCCCATTTCCCTCAGACACTGCATCCCATTTCCCTCAGACACTGCATCCCATTTCCCTCAGTCACTGCATCCCATTTCCCTCAGTCATTGCTTCCAATTTCCCACATTCACTGCATCTCCTATCCCTCATTCACTGCATCCCATTAACCACAGTCACTGCATCGCGTTACCCTCAGTAACTGCATCACATTACCCTCAGTCAGAGCATCCTATTTCCCACATCCAGTGCATCTCCTTTCCCTCAGTCAATGCGTCACATTCCACTGAGTCACTGCATCCCATTCCACAGTGTCACAGCATCCCATTTCACTCAGTGACTGCAACCCATTACCCTCAGTCACTGCATCCCATTTCCATCAGTCAATGCGTCCCATTCATCTCAATCACTGAATCCCATTTCCCTCACTCACTGCATCATTTCCATCAGTCACTGCATCCCATTTCACGAAGTCACTGCGGCCCATTTAACAGTCACTGCATCCCTTTTCCACAGTCACTGCATCCCATTCCCCTCACACACAGCATGCTATTTCCCACAGTCACCGCATCTCCTTTCCTCCGTTACTGCATCCCATTTCACTCAGTGAGGGCAGCGCATTTCACTCATTCACTGCATCCCATTGCACTCAGACACTGCATCCCATTTCCCTGAGTCACTGGATCCCATTTCCATCAGACACTGCATCCCATTTCCCTCAGTCACAGCACCCCTTTTCCCACAGTCAGTGCATCTCCTTTCCTCAGTCACTGCATCCCATTTCACTCAGTCACTGCAACCCATTTCGCACAGTCACTGCAGCCCACTTCACGCAGTCACTGCATCCCATTTAAGGTCACTGCATCCCAAAACCGTCAGGCACAGCATGCCATTTCCCACAGTCACTGCGTCTCCTTTCCCTCAGTCACTGCATCCCATCTCCCTCAGTCACTGCATCCCATTCGCCACAGTCACCGCATCCCATTTCCCAAATACACGGAATCACCTTTCCCTCAGTCACTGCCTCCCATTACCCTCAGTCACAGCATGCCATTAGACTCAGTCACAGCATCCCATCTCCAGAAGTCACTGCATCCCAGTTCACACATTCACTGCAGCCCATTTCAAGCAGTAACTGGATCCCATTTCTCTCAGTCACTGCATCCCATTAGACATAGTCACAGCATCCCCGTTTACTCCGTCACTGCATCCCAGTTCAATCAGTCTCGGCATCCCATTCCCCTCAGTCACTGCATTCCATTACCCTCAGACACCGCATGCCATTTCCCACAGTCACTGCATCTCCTTTCCATCAGTCAACGCATCCCATTTCCATCAGTCACTGCATCCCATTTCCATCAGTCACTGCATCCCATTTCCATCAGTCACTGTATCCCATTTCTCTCAGTCACTACAACCCATTTCACTCAGTCACTGCATCCCATTACCTTCAGTCACTGCATCCCAGTTCACACAGTCACTGCATCCCGTTTCACTGAGTCACTGAATCGCATTTGTTGTTCTCACTTGAATGCAATGGTCATGAATCTCCTCCAATGGCTGGTCATGTATTTCCAATGCAAAATTTTACCAAGTTTTCATTTTCAATTTTGATTACACGTGTTTCCTCTATTCTATAAGATGCTGCAATAAACTCAAATTTGATAAATCATAATTCAACCACCATTACCGACAGAGTTAATTTCATCAAACAGATCCAATTAGAATTGTCACATTCCCAAATCCTGATTCAACTTTCTAATTATGGGCCACGTGGTTCAGAAAAAAGACACTCAGAGTCAGAGAGATGTACAGTCGGGAAACAGATCCTTTGGCCCAATTTGTCTATGTTGACCAGATATCCTAAATTAATTTAGTCCCATTTGCCAGCATTTGGCCCATATTCCTCTCAACCCATCCTATTCATGTACCCATCCACATGCCTTTTAAACGTACAAGCCTCCACCACTTCCTCTGGCAGCTCACTCCACACATGCACCACTATGAAAAAAATCCAGTCCATTTTAAATCTTCCCTCTCTCATTTTTAACCTATTCCCTCCAGTTTTGGATTCCAGCAACCCGGGGAAAAGATCTTGGCTGTTCGCTCTATCCACGTCCCTCGTAATTGTATAAACTTCGAAATGGTCAGCCCTGAACTCCAAAGTTCCAAGAAATAGCTGCCTATTCAAGCCCACAGTATACCTCCAACCTCCGATGCTCGTAACATCCTTCTCTGAAACCTTTCAAGTTTACAACATACAACAATACAGCGCACAACAGGCCCTTCGGCCCGCAATGTTGTGCCGACATCCTTCCTCTCGCAAGGAGACCAAAAGCGATTGCAGTATTCCAAAAGCAGCCGAACCAACGTCCTACATGGCTGCTAAGTGATCTCCCAACTCCTATTCTAAATGCACTGACCGATAAAGGCGAGCACACCAAATGTCTCCTTCATATCCTTTCTACCGGTGGCTGTACTTTGATGGAACTACGAAAATGCACTCCAGCGTCTCTTTATTAAGCAACACTCCCCACAACCGTCAGTGCATACGTGCTGCCCTGATTTGCCTTTCCAAAATGGAGCACCTCACATTTGTCTAACCTCAACACCACCTGCCATTCCTCAGTTTATTGGCCCTTGTCAATGTCCCATTGTATTCTGAGGTGACCTTCTTGGTTGGCTACTACACCTTCAATCATTGGGAAACTTACTAACCACACCTTCTATTTTCATATCCAAATCATTGCATCACTTCAACTCCCCCTCCCACTCCCTGAATGACATGTCCATTCTGGGCCTCTTCCAGTGTCACAACCAAACCACCCAGAAGCTGGAGGAGCAGCACCTCATATTCCGCCTCGGGAGCTTCCAACTCAATAGCCTCAATATGGACTTGGCCACCCTCAAAATCTCCCAACCCGCCAGCCTCATCCCAAGACCAGTTCCTCCCCTCATCCCCGCCTCCATGACCTGTCCGCCTTCTCTCCCACCGATCCACTCCTCCCACCTCACTGACCAACTCCCACCACTGCTTGGAATTATTCTTCTTTTCACACTTCATCAGCTCGATGTTATTTCTATAATCTATTTTCCAATTGTTGGAAAAAGTGAGAAAAAGAGAAGTAAAAGAAGTTACATTCTTACCACTCGGGAAATCTCTGAATATTCTTCTGTTGAAAGGCCGCCAAGGAACGATGCAATTCTTTTGTCACAAACGCTGTGAGGGAGACATCTTTTTCGGTTCCACTAACTCCACCCTAAGGAAGACAAACCCACGTAACATATCTAGTGACTTAAAGCATACTCTATTGTTGCCCAAGGTGGAGAGCTGGATGAACACAGCAGGTCAAGCAGCATCAGAGAAGCAAGAAAGCTGATGTTTCGGGACGAGACCCTACTTCAGAAAATTGGCGCTGGAGAATCTGAGATAACAAGGTGCAGAGCCGGATGATACTGCTGGGCCTGCTGTGTTCATCCAGCTTTACAGCTTCTTATCTCAGATTCTGCAGCATCTGCAGTTCCTACTACCTCTATTGTTGCCCTTTCACTTTACTGAACTAATATGAGCCAGTAGTTTTGTTTAGGCTCGTGTAATCTTACGCTTATTGGCCTGTACAAAATCCTGAATTAATTTTGATCCACTGACGGGAGAAGAGATGAATTTTATAGAAATTTTTGTTTTCTACCAATTTGCAGAGGGCATCGTGGGCAATTGAAGGACAGTGTTATTATCCTCCAGGTCTGTGGACTGCATCATTACCAACTTGCCCATTTGCATATACATACAATATTCATTATGTACCAATGAAACATAATAAACCAATACTGTGGACTAAAAACAACGCTCACATATCAATGGAAATTTAAATATTTATCATAGAGTTTGAAGGATTGAATTCAATGATACTAAGCAAAAACCAGTGAAGATGAGTGCAGTTGGTCAGCACTTTTGCCACTAAGTGGAGGTTGGCAGTTTGAGGCCACCCAGGAACAAGCAAGCTCTGTCTAACTCCAAGGGCAGCACGGTGGCTCAGTGGTTAGCACCGCTGACTCACAGCGCCAGGGACCCAGGTTCGATCCCACCGTTGGACAATTTTCTGTGCGGAGTTTGTACATTCTGCCCTTGCCTGCATGGGTTCCTGCTGGGTGCTCTGGTTTCCTCCCACAGTCCAAAGATGTGCAGGCTCGGTGTATGGGCCATGCCAAACTTGCCCATTGTGTTTAGGGATGTGTAGATTAGGTGTGTTAGTCATGGGAAATGTAAGGTTACTGAGGAAAGGGTCGGGGGATGAGTCAGGGTGAGATGCTCTTTGGAGGGTGGCCGTGGACTTCTTGGGTCAAAAGGGGCTTGTTTCCACACCGTAGGGATTCTATGATATGGAAGTATCTTTTGAAGTGGACATTCATGGCTATGCTATAACAGAGACCTTGAAATACTGCACAACAAATATTTGGAACTCGACTGTCAATTCAGACATAGCATCAAAAAAGGTCATGGAAGTTGTCACCGATATAAAGCAGGATTGATGAAAATCCAGCAGGAAATGGTGTCAAAAGGCAGTGTATCTTTTATTCATCTCCAGTTATTTTGTCCAAGGCACTGGATGCTGGCAGGATTGAAACATTTAAGAAATGATTCACAAATCACATATAAGGACCTGCACATCTTTGAACAATGGGAGGAAACTGCAGCACCTGGCAGAAGCCCCTCGCAGACGCGGGGAGGACGTGTCAATTCCACACAGATAGTTACCCAAGACTGGAATCTCTATTGGCTCCCCAGTGCATGAGCAGCTCTAACCACTGAGCAACTACCTTGCCCAGAAGGGGTTTTATAAGCGCATACATTATTTCCATTAAGACAGATCCAATCCTCTATGTCCAATCAAAATAACATATTGTAGATATCATGACAACAATCATAAATGATTTTGAATAAGTAAATCAAAAAAATTGAATCAGTTTCCAAGCCTAAATACTAGATATGGTGCAGTTAAGATGAATAGCGCAACAACAAAAAGGCCATATTTTATGTGACCATCGGTAACACTTGAAAACTTGCAACAATTCGTCGCCAGTAGTGCTCTGAACTGGCTTGATGGTGCACTCCTTCATACACTGGAATGAAACTCCAAAGATCACAAATTCTCCTTCAATACCGTGTTATAACAGTGACTGCATCAACCTGTGTTCATGGGCCTGACTGGAAACCCACACAACATGCATAAACAAAAAAATAATCTAAGGCGATAGGACAAAAAAATGTATGTATGCAACGTCTTTGAATAGCAATTATTTGTCGCGGCCGCAAGCCCATAAGGAATCTCGTTTCGCAGATTATATTCATTTGCGCTGCAGGTCATGCCAGTCAGAATCAGTTTTCGTTTCATGACAGATAACTAAAATGTTTTAAGTAAGGACTATGTCTTGTGTGAGCTGACGGCATTAGGGGATGGAGAAGGTACACGCACTGCTGGCATCTTGACACCATTGAATGAGCAAGCGTGGACGCAAAGGTTGTAACAGGTAACAATTGTACAGGCAATATCTTTTGAGCTCCTTCCGAGCAGGCCTGTAATACTCTCAAGCTGTGCTAGACCCTCACTTCCTCCACCTTACGTACGCTGCCTTTTCTTTTTGACAAGAAGCACCTATGTCCCCGTCATCCAAGGCTCCTTAATCTTACCCCTTCTTACCTGTCTCAGAGGAACAAATTTATACATCACTCGCAACAACTGCTCCTTGAACAGCCTCCACATGTCTGCCGCGCCCTTTCTGTGGAACAATTGCTCCCAATCTGTACTTGCCAACTCCTGTCTGATAGCATCATAGTTTCCTTGACCCCAGTGAAATATCTTCCCCTGGTAACTGCTCCTTTCCCTTTCCATGGCTATGGTAAATGTGAGGCTCTTGCGGTCACTGTCGCCAAAGTGTTCTCCCACCATGAGATCTGACACCTGTCCTGGCTCATCGCCGAGCACCAAATCCAAAATGGCCTCCCGCCTCGTCGGCCTGTCCACATACTGAGTCAGGAAACCCTCCGGAACACACCTGACAAAAACGGCTCCATCCAAACCATCTGCACTAAGGAGGTTTCAATCTATATTGGGAAAGTTGAAGTCACCCATAACAACAACCCTGATACGTTTGCACTTTTCAACAATCTTCCGGCCAATGAGTTCTTCGATCTCCCAACTGCTATTTGGGGTCCGTAGAAAATCCCCAGTGAAGTGACTGCTGCCTTGCTGTTCCGAACTTCCACCCACACTGACTCAGTCGACAAACCTTCCTTGGCAGCCTCAGCCCATACCACCGCAGTAGACGAGTCCTCAAAGGTTCTTTCAGCCGCCGTTATACTGTCCTTGACCAACAAAGCCACACCTCCCCCTCTTTTACCACCTTCCCAGACCTTGATGAAAGATCTAAACCCGAGAACCTGCAACATCCATTCCTGACCCTGCTCTATCCATGCCTCCGAAATGGCCACAACATTCCAAGTCCCAGGCACCTATCCAAGCTGCAAGCTCACCTACCTTATTCCGGATACTCCCGGCATTAAAGTCGTCACACTTCAATCTAGCTTGCTGTCTGCCAGCACACTTCTGTGACAGTGAGGTCCTGACCATGTCCTCCCTACGCTCATCCTCCTGTGTACTAGGACTACACCTCAGTTTCCCATCCCCCTTCTGAGCTCGTTTAAATCCAACCAAATGGCACTAGCCAATTTCCCACCCAGGATATTCGTGCCCCTCTGGTTCAAGTGGAGACCATCCTGTTTGTACAGGTCCCACCTTCCCCAGAATGAGCCCCAATTGTCCATGTACCTGAAGCCCTCCCACCTGCACCATCCCTGCAGCCACGTCTTCAGCTGAAATCTCTCCCTGTTCTTTGCCTCGCTATCACCTGGTACGGGTGACAAACCAGAGATGACCACTCTGTTTGTTCTAGCTCTCGGCTTCCACCCTAACTCCCTCAAATCCTGCCTGACATCCCTATCCCTCTTTCTACATGTGCCGTTGGTGCCTATGTGGATCACGACTTGGGGCTGGTCACCCTCTCCCCTCAGGACCCGAAAGAGACGATCCGAGACATCACAGACCCTGGCACCTGGTAGGCAACACACCAATCGTGAGCCTCTTTCGTTCCCGGCAAATCTTCTATCAGTCCCTCTAACTATTGAGTCCGCAATGACTATCACTCTCTTCCTATCCCCGCTTCCCTTCTGTGCGAGAGGGACAGACTCTGTGCCAGAGACCTGCACCCTACTGCATACCCCTGCTAACTCGTCCCCCGGAACTGTATCCAAAATGGTATAGTTGTTTTTCAGGGGAGCTACCGCAGGGGATTTCAGGGGAACGACCACAGGGGAAGGTTAGTCAAGCTACACCGGGTAAACGTGCATTTTTGGCTGAAGAAACATGTGTTTCAATGTGAGCTAATGGAAGAAGCCATGGAGTCAAAGCAAAACATTTTGACAATAAGACAACCATTCTTAAAAGCAGCAGACAGCGTGAAAAAGAAATGAGCTGCTTTAATATCCACTTAAAATTTATGTGGAATATCAGATGGAATTTTCTTATTGACTCCATTGTGCAATCATGTCGAGCTAAAAATGTTAACTGCATTAATTAATACGAACCAGAAACGGACTTTGTAGTAAATGGTTTGACGATTTTCTGTATCTGGAACATCCCTTTTCCTTCTCGAACGAAGATCGTACCAACCTATGGTACCAAACTGTGAGTCAAACGGATGGGGCACATAATCTTTAAATTCCTCATCAAAACAGTCTCATTGTATGGTTCTGTGCAATAAAAGAGAAAGAATAAACATGTTTCCCACAATTTTGCTGATGTTTACGAACAGAATGCTCAAATTCAAAAAGTTTGGGCTGGCATGTCTGCTTCCTCCAGCCTGTTTAAACTGTTCCATTCAATGTGAAATTTGTGATAAGTTTTAGCACACAGGTCTATATGATCTGCGCCACCACCTTCTATTAGTCATACATGCTTTCCCCCTCTTCCTGTAATACATTCCTTGAAGTGTTCAATGAGATTTTGATTTTAAATCTTATCGTCATATTCTTTTGATTCTCAAGCATCAATGAATCTGATGTTGCCGCCATTCCATGCAGTGCACAGCACGTCAAACAGGAGTCTTACTCTTGCCATGAGCACTGAGGTAGTATGGGGTCACAACTGTCTCGTGGTTCAGAATGAAATTCTACATATAGGGCTATGAAGAATCATGCAGTTAATTTTATTTGACATGTTATTTCTTTTCTTCACAAATATGCTGGATTTAAAGTGATCTTCACCCTCATTTAAAATGAATTCAATATCCAACCATCTGTAAAACTAGCATATCCAAATTTTAATTTGAGTTCAGTGTTACACAAATATATGACTTTTTTAAAAATTAGATTCGAGTCAACATTAACATTTCATTCCCTGACAGCGGGTGAACTTACTTTTAAACTCCAATTTTCCTTCGGTATTAATGGAGAGGTGAGCCTTTTTGCAAGCACCGAAAGGCTGCACCAGTTTATGCAAAAACTTACGGAACTGTAAGTTTCACAAATATGTTCCTATTAAACACTAATTCCTATTGAAGCAGTATGAGCTAAATTCATTCAACTGGACAGCAAAAACGGTCAAGATTTTAAAAGCAAGCAACTATTTTGAAGTCACTCTTCTTACTAAATTCCATCTTGGTGTGTGAGAGTCCATCGGTTCCTCACTCTCAACGAACCAGTCAAACTGTCATGCAATTACTGAAACACACAGACAAAAAACATCAATGTTAACAGTCACTAAGATTTTGAGAGTGATTTGGAATTCGTACTCAATACCCCCTGGGGAAAATCTGTTCCAATCTGGATAGTACTCACTTATTACCATCCCATCTACCTTCCCCAGCACCTCCTCCCCCTCCACACTATTTGTTTCTGAGCTCCCTTCCACCCTCCATTTCTCAGGAAGGGTCCTGACCCAAAACCTCACCTTTCTTGAGCCTCTGATGCTGCCTGCCCTGCTGTGTTCCTCCAGCTCCACAATGTGTTATCTCAGACACCAACATTGGCAGTTCTTCCTATCTGGATAACTCATTCTCACCTTGTCACAAGTGATTTATACTCATTTTCTTTTCAGATTACGCATGTACATGTATATACATAAATATACATATTGCACTTTTATGCCTGAACCACTAACCTAGAGGATATTTTAAAAGAGTCTCTTCATATCTGCATGAAAGAAAAATCATCAAGGTCATAACTTTCATTTTAGGAATAACTCGAACATTCAAAGTACTCACAGTCAGTGTCCCATTTCCTTGACCAGTCAATTTGATGTGAATCTTTCTTCCAAGTGGAAACTATAACAGCAATTATATTTGAGAGTCAAACACTTCATTGCATCACCACTATTTCCTTGTCTGTTTGAAGCATAAGATAATGAAATAATCAGGGACAGATTGGCCAACAATGTAATCTAATGTGTGTTATGGCAACTCAAAATCACAACCATTGAAGTGATCTTTAAAAAGCCGTTGTCATACCACAGAGCACTTTTTGAGATGCAGTGATGAACATACTTCCTGAGATGCAAATAATATATGCCAAATTAATTCCAAAGAATAACTTTACAATTAAAAAGAAGCTAAAAATCTCTTTACATTGTGATGCTTGTCAGATTGCTATTAGTCAATGGAAATCGTTCAGAACAATTATTTATTCCCAGATGAAAAGGAAGTGTATACATTTCATGACAACAAAATGAGAGGCTGGATGAACACAGCTGGCCAAGCAGCATCTCAGGAGCACTTTTGTGCTCCTGAGATGCTGCTTGGCCTGCTGTGTTCATCCAGCCTCACATTTTGTTGTCTTGGATTCTCCAGCATCTGCAGTTCCCATTATCTCGTATACATTTCATTTTCACATCTTATCCAAGAGAGAAATTAAAAACACCTTCATGAATGCATTGTCAAACAAGAAGACTCACAAAAAAAGTCATTTGGCCCATTGAATATTCCTCCATCATTCGGTGAGATCATGGTTGATCTCATTACATTTATCATGACACAGCATTTCCACCAAACCCTCCTTATAGCTAATACATTCCGATCCAAGTAACATCCTGGTAAATCTCTGTTTCTGTGCCATGCCTTGTCTTTCTAAATATTTTTTCAGTCATCTACAAATTTAGCCACAGCACATGCACCTCTTTCCTCCAAGTCATTAATAAACAAGCACAAGAGCTGTGGTTCCTTCAGCGCGACCTCATTTCTTACTGACAAGCCAACCCTGGCATCTCTGTCCATTTGTATTGGAGATAATGGGAACTGCAGATGCTTCAGAATCCAAGATAACAAAGTGTGGATCTGGATGAACACAGCAGGATGAACACACAGAAGTAGAAGGGTCTCGGCACAAAACGTCAGCTTTTACGCTCCTGAGATGCTGCTTGGCCTGCTGTGCTCATCCAGCTCCACACTTTCTTATCTCTGTCCATTTGCCTGTTCTTTCTATCGGACATGAATCATTGGATATTTCGTTCCCAACACTTATCCCCTAACAACCACCTCTCTGTGATACCCAGAGTGATGTATCTGTCAATTTCAATCTGCACCACAAAGTCATTCACTTTGTTTCATACACTCCCTGCAATTCAATACAAGATCTTCAGTCTGGCATTTACAGCCACCCTTCGTATCTGCTGCAGCTGAAGTGAGACTCCTGACCATTTCCATACTTTTTGTCCTATTACTTGCTCTGGAAACTTTGCTGAGCACTTACCAGCTTCTAACTTTTTCCACAATTTTCCATGCAACTGAGCTCACCCACTCCACACTTTTTATTTTAATGCCCTAGCCCCAGACCTAGCTCTGTATTTTGCGAGGATACTTGTCCCAATATGATTCTCGTCGAGCCTATAACACCAGAACGACTCCCTCCTTCCCCATACCGATGCCAATGTCCCATGAATTCAAACACATTTCTGCCATGCCACCATTTGAACAATGTACATCTATAATTATGTTCACACCGTGCCAAATTGCTCAATTAATAATCCAGAGATTATGACCATTCTGGTTCTGCTTTCTCACGTCAGCACCTCGGTGCTCATAATCCCTCAGCAGAACCTCTTTCCTCTTTCTTCCATATCAATGGTACCTGTGTGGACCACGATAGCTGGATTTCTACTCCTCCCACTTCAAGTTCCTTTGTAGCCGAGATGGAATATCCTGAACCTGGGCACCAGGCAGGCAACACTACTTTCGAGACTCTCGATCCTCATCACAACGAACAGTGTTCATTCCCCTAACTATACTACCTCTGATTATAACTACATTTCACTTTTTATCCCCTCCTGAATGTCCCACCTGTACCACAGTGCTATAGTCAGTTTACTCATCTTCCCTATACCCTGCACTCTCATCCACACAGGAAGAAAGAATCTCAAACCTGTTAGATTAAGATCAAAGGCCAAGGTTCCTTCTGCACTACATCCTGGATCCTTCCACCTGCCCTGTTCTTTGTCATTGGCTACTGACCGAGTTTCAGCTAGTTCATCTAAGGTGTGTGACTGCCTCCTGAAGCACAGCATTCCCTGGTAACTCTGCCCCACATGATTTGTTGATTGGTTGAAACTGAGATTCCACTTCATCAACCGTAAGCTGGAGTCTGGGGCCTGACAACTCGCCCGTCATGTCGGTACAAATCATCATCTGGCCTGGCATCTCCATTTCAATTACTTCAATATTAATTTGATTTGAAAACATTCTGGTCTTTTAGTTTGTAGCCTGTAAATATGTCTCCGATTTACTTTCAATCTGAAAGCTTCCGATAATAGATTCTTAAACCAGTAGCGATCACCAACCAATGAACCTGGTTCACCCTCTCGGTCCCTGATTCTAGCTTCAATTCACCCTGTCTCAAAAAAAAAATGCTTACCAACTGTCAGGCAAAAAAAGCAAGCAAATGGCACCTCTTACCCTCTGCACTGACTTACCGCATTGCCACCAAGTTCCCCAAAATATATATTCACTTGGTGCATTTCACTCGAGATGTGATCTCTTCTTCCAGAACGTGCAAAGCATACTGATCCATAGCAGTATACTACCTTCAAAACCTCAGCTCTTAGCTTATTACTTTTGAGTACATTCTCAATGCTTTCTCCAAGTCCAAACACAACACATTTACTGGTTTTCCTCTATTAATTCTCCTCCCAAAACTTCCTCCAAAAACCCAAACAAATTAGCCAGACATAATTTCTCTGTCAGCAGGCTATGGTGATTCTGTTTGATTAGATTATGATTTTCCAAATGTCCTGCTATTATTTTCTTCATAGTTGATTGCCACATATTTCCAACAATAGATGTTAGGCTGGTTCGGTTGTAGTTATCTTCTTTTTGCCTCTCTCCTTTTTAAATAGGGATGTCACATTGGCAGTTTTCCAGCCCTCAGATGCTTCTCTCGAATCTAAACCTTTTTGGGAAATTACAATCAACGCATACACCGACTCTGAAGCTCATTGTTGAGAATCTTAGAAAGTAAACCATCACGGCAAAGAGTCTAATCTGCTTTCACTCCATTAGATTGTCTACTGCTACTTCTCTAATGGTAGTGATGGTGTGGTAGTGATGTGCTTAATTCCTCCCTGTATTCTTCAGTAATAAGGGGATCCTTGAAGTATCTTCCACTGTAAAGACTACCCTTTTCTCATTATCACTGATAATGGGAACTGCAGATGTTGGAGAATCCAAGATAACAAAGTGTGAAGCTGGATGAACACAGCAGGCCAAGCAGCATCTCAGGAGCACAAAAGCTGACGTTTCAGGCCTAGACCCTTTTCTCATTATCATTGTTTCTTGATTTAAAAATTAACCTGGCCGTTACAGCCTAGCATATGATTAATGGCATTACCTCTAAAATCTTCTTGGCTAAAGTGTTCAATAAATTGCTACAACCTGAAAGAAGTAATTCTTCCCTGAATTAATGGGCAACCAATTTGAAAATGTGGCCTCTGGTCGTAAAATCTTTCACAAATGGGAGTAATCTCTACGGATATACACTATCAAGCCTCTTAAGAATCTTACATGTTGAAAAAATAAGATTTTTTTCAATCTTATTAACGCCAATGAACGTAGTCCCTGCCTGCCCAACATTCATAAGCATAGCAATCCCCTACGCCATTTCTGAAATCAACCCAGTCAACATGAGGTGTACGGCCTCCGCAGCACTTGCTCTGTGGCCGTACATGACTTGTAAGTTACCATCCTGCTGCTACGACTCTACTTCTATTTGTGATGCAGTCCTTTGTCCATCCTAACATACTACCCTTGAACACATGGGCTCTTTTCTTTTGAGACACCTTACGAGCTGTACCGTATCAAATGCTTTGTTGAAATCTCAATGTACGACATCGACTGGTGGTCCTTCATCAGTAATGTTTGTTTCCTTCTCAAAGCACTGTAGCAAGTTTGTCAAGTCTTATTTCCCCTTTATAAAAGGATGTTAACTCTGTAGGATGTTATAGCACACTCAGTACCCTGTTATTTCATCTTTCATTGCCGGCATGAACATCTACCCAGGTTGACCTAAATTGGCAATACTTGCTTACTATTTTGTCCAAGTATCTTTGTAATAATGGTGTTATGTTCACGATCTTTCAATCCTCTGAGAATTTTCCACAATCGAAGGATTCTTGGAAGATTATCATCAGTGCCTCCATTGTATCTGTAGCTGCGCTGTTCAACATTAGAGGATACAACTAATCACACCCCTTGGATATTTTCCCTACTGATTGGAGTCATGTTTGGAATTCTGTGCAGTGACATTCACTTTTAACAGTTTGCTAAATACTACCAGGAACAGAAACTGTGATCCAGGTGCAACTGAACTGAAGCTTTCAGCACGGAAGAAAGTCTTTCAATTCATTATGAACCTAATAAGTCCTGAAAAGGGCAATACAATTTGCCTCAGTCCATAATGTTCTTTCTCGAACATCCTGAGATGTGTTATCTGTATTTCTTCAAATTTACCACAGATTCTGTTTCAATCACCCTTTCAGCAACACGCATGACAACAATTCGGCATTCTTAGTCCTCCTGTAGCCTCCGTTGCACATGTGCATTGTTAGCTGATTATTTGTTTGTGTGCCTGCTTTATTGCTCAAATGAATCAAGGTAAGTTGGTGTTCTTTTGTCATCAAAACTATTGCCTCCTCACTCTCATCTTCCTTGTTTTATCCCTCTGCTGGAATATTTAATTTGTCGACATATCTGAAATATGTTGTTGAATGGTGATAATAAACTCATATTCCACTTGGGAACCCTGCAGCCCAATGGCATCAATGTGGACTTCACCAGCTTCAAAATCTCCCCTTCCCCCACCGCATCCCAAAACCAGCCCAGTTCGTCCCCTCCCCCCAGGGCACCACACAACCAGCCCAGCTCTTCCCCTCCACCCACTGCATCCTAAAATCAGTCCAACCTGTCTCTGCTTCCCTAACCTGTTCTTCCTCTCACCCATCCCTTCCTCCCACCCCAAGCCGCACCTCCATCTCCTACCTACGAACCTCATCCCACCTCCTTGACCTGTCCGTCTTCCCTGGACTGACCTATCCCCTCCCTACCTCCCCACCTATACTCTCCTCTCCACCTATCTTCTTCTCTCTCCATCTTCGGTCCGCCTCTCCCTCTCTCCCTATTTATTCCAGAACCCTCACCCCATCCCCCTCTCTGATGAAGGCTCTAGGCCCAAAACGTCAGCTTTTGTGCTCCTGAGATGCTGCTGGGCCTGCTGTGTTCATCCAGCCCCACATTTCACTATGTTGTTGAATGGATCGGGTTTTGTGCCATTGCATTCCCCATAGGCCATCTACCAATACTCTTGCTTGTTCTAACAGTTATTACCTTGCAGAGTGGAAAATGCAGTTTGAAAGCAATGGAACATTATTGATGAAGAAGTTGATGCATAAATTGCTGTGATCTTCTAAACAACAAACTCACCTTCAATTCTTTCTCAGTCAGAGCATTATGCCGGCGCAAATGAATCGTTTTCTCAGTGGGACTTCCAAATACATGGAATTGAATTTGCATATTGATTTCTTCTTCCCTCTTCAGAAATGCAATGTCGCATCGTGATGAAGCTTCCAAGGCAATGATTGTGTCCTTCAATGAAGGGAAAAGTGACTTTTAGATTCATGGAAATATTTCAGTACTTCCATATACATGAAAGGCAAACATTCCCCCTGCATGCTGACCCAAGTCCGCAAGACTAGGGCATGACCCAGTCTCATTTTATCGTATCTTTCTGATTTTACATGCCACGGGATCATCATTGCAGTGTAACAGAAATGTTGATCATGGAAATTTATCACCGTTTTCATAAATAATGGCAAATTTTCAACGCCTTGCAAGTCTATGAAGGCTCAATCTCATGACACCTTGCCTGTTGCACAAAGACATTCTTACACTGCTTTCACTGTTAGGGCTCAAACAAAACACAATCATTACACAAATGCATCAACACACTACTTTCAATAGGATCTGGCGCAGGCTTGGAGGGCCCAAGGGCCTGTTCCTGTGCTGTAATTTTCTTTGTTCTTTGACCAGATAAAAAGGAAAACAGAGGTGTATAACAGTCATCAAGGGAACAAGAGTCCCTGTAGATGCACTAACGTCAACCAGGCCAACATCCCCAGCACTGAGGCCCTGACCATCCTCGATCAGCTACAACGGGCTGGACACTTCATCTGTATGACTGACACGAGACCCTCCGCATGTTCTCATCCCAGCTTCAAAAGAGCAGGCGAGACCCAGATGTGCAGAGGAAGCACTCGGTGATAAACTCAAGGCCTCAATGGTGAAGTGCAACACTCCTGCAGACACAGGATGGATGTGTTGTCCCAATCAAAGTGGTGTCCTTCCTCATCTGTATGTAAGGATACGAGTGATAGTGAGTCATGTCGTTTTGTGGCTAGTTGATGTTCATGTATCCTGGTGGCTAGCTTTCTGCCAGTTTGTCCAATGTAGTGTTTGTCACTACAAAAAAAAAATCACCTATACAGCGTATTCAAAAAGAATGGGTACCCTCTGAACACAGTCCGCTGATTCCTCAGCAATAAACCCAAACAAACAGACAAAACGGGCTCAGAAACCAGAACCACTCTCCCCTACATCAAAGACATTTCCGAAACGACTGCCAGACTACTCGGACCTCTTGGCATCAGGGTAGCCCACAAACCCACCAACACACTAAAACAGCAGCTAATGAACTTAAAAGACCCTATACAGACAACAAATAAAACGAATGTCATTTACAAAATACCTCGCAACAACTACATTGGGCAAACTGGCAGAAAGCTAGCCACCAGGATACATGAACATCAACTAGCCACAAAATGACATTACCCACTATCACCGGGCCGCCCCACAAGAAACATCGCATGGGCCCAAGCTATGCCTGCCTTTTTGTAGGTTGCATGGAACAGTCCCTCTTCCGTAGCTACACTGGCGCTAAACCCACCTCTTCCTCCATAACATTAACGACTGTATCGGCGCCGCCTCGTGCTCCCACCAGGAGCTTGAACAGTTCATCCACTTCACCAACACCTTCCACTCCAACCATAAGTTCACCTGGACTATTTCTAATACCTGTCTCACCTTCCTGGACCTCTCTGTTTCCATCTCCAGCAACCACCTAGAAACTGACATCTATTTCACCGACTCCCACAGCTACCTAGAATACATCTCCTCCCACCCACCTTCCTGCAAAAATAACACCCCCTGTTTTCAATTCCTTCACCTCCGCCACACCTGCTCCCAGGATGAGGCATTCCACTCCAATACATCTCAGGTTTCCTCATATTTCAAGGACCGCAAATCCTCCCCCCGACCCCCACAGTGGTCAAGAACGCCCTTGACCGTGTCTCCCATGTGTCCCGTAATTCATGCCCCTCTCCGCAATAACAACCTAAACACAATCCCCCTCATCCTCACGTACCACGCCACCAACCTCCGGATCTAACGCATCATCCTCCAACCATCATCTGCAATCCGACTCCACCAAAGACATTTTTCCCTCCCCACCCTTATCTGCTTTCTGGACGGACCACTGTCTCTGTGACTGCCTTGTCTGCTCCGCACTCCCCTCCAGCCCCAATACACCTGGCACATTTTTCCATGCAACTGCAAGAAGTGTTACACCTGCCCCTACACCACTCCCCTCACTTCCCATCCCAGGCCCGAGGAACACTTTCCACCTCAAGCAGATGTTCACCTGCACATCTGCCAATGTGGTATACTGCATCAGCCGTTCGCGTTGTGGCATCCTCTACATTGGGGAAACCAAGTGGAGGCTTGGGGACCGCTTTGCAGAATACTTACACTTAGTTCGCACTGAACAACTGCGCCTCCCAGTCGCGAACTGTTTCAACACCCCCTCCCATTCCTCAGACGACATGTCCATCTTGAGCCTCCTGCAGTGCCACAACGATGTCACCCGAAGGTTGCAGGAACAGCATCTCATATTCCGCTTGGGAACCCTGCGGCCCAATGGTGTCAATGTGGGCTTCATAAGCTTCAAAATCTCTCCTCCCCCTACCGCATCCCAAAACCAGCCCAGCTCGCCCTTGCCCCTTGACTATTACGAGGGGGAGAAATTTTAAGGTGACTGGAGGAAGGAATAGGGGAGATGTCAGAGGTAGGTCCTTTACACAGAGGGTGGCGGGTATGTGGAATGCGCTGCTGGCAGTGGTAGTGGAGTCAGATACATTTAGAGACTTTTAAGCGACTCTTGGGTAGGCACATGAAGGAGAGTAAAATGAAGGGTATGCAGGGTAGTTTGATCTGAGTGGGATAATAGGTTGGCACAACATCGTGGGCCGAAGGGCCTGTACTGTTCTTTAATCTATGTTCAGCCAAAGGTTCTTTTCTTTTGAGGAGAGGGTAATTGATTGTAGTTTTTAAAGACAGAACTGGAGGACAGAGAAAGATATCAAGGAAGGGTGCACATTAGTGACAGCATCAACAAGTCCTCAGCAGATGTACTCTCTGCGTAACTACGCTGCTTTCAAGGCGAGAGGACCAATGATATCTGTTAAGCCCCCCTTGTTTTTGTATTGTGTACTTCTGATATATGCGCCAATGGACAACCTCACTCTCCTGGTAAGCTGCAGAATGAATAATGTTGCAATATTTGTCAACCCCCAAATGGGCATTGATACATTAGTAAATCTCACATCAATAAACTTACATCTCAAGGTTCTTGCCTTCCAGAACTGTTTGAACTGGTAAATAACCCAAGCGAGGATGTTTGGCCAAGTATTTCTTTGATCTGAACTTATTTTACAGCACCTTGGTGAAATCACGCACATCTTCACCTGATGTTGTCTGAAAGTGTAAAATAAATCAAATTTAGTTCAGAATTAATCATGAACCAATCTACTCAACTCACTCTATAATCCATGCTATCCCTGCTAAATGTCTTTGAGGATGTAAAATTGAAGAGTCTACAATTCTGAGGGATAAAGTCAGCTATCTTTCTGTAAGATTATGATAAAGGTTAGATATGTCTGAATGAGAGTTTCGGACAAGTAAGCTTGAGCTTCGTACAGTCATACAGCATGAAAACAGATCCTTTGGCCCAGCCAGTCCATGCTGATCACAATCCCAAACTGAATTAGTTCCACCTGCCTGTGCTTGGCCCATATCTCTCCAAACATTTCTAGCATCTTTCTATCTTCTAGGTACAACATTACCTGAGCAGAATTCTCCATCTTGTGGTCAAATACTAAAGCTATCTGATTAAATAATTTCAAATCCACAGATCCAGGATTGACATTAGTGGCCTTTCTGGTTGAATTGCTAACTATTTTAACAATAGAGCATTTTTTGTCCAATTATGCCAGTACTGATCCAAAATTCATCTTACTGGGTTTAATTTGTTTGGTTTTCTGTATTGTGTCAAAGATGAGATCAATACATTGGTGAGAAATTATCTTGGTTTGGGATTCAGTCACTATAGTCCCAGACGGGGCCACAGGGCTGGTCTCACAGTAGAGAGAGATAACTGGAGGTTGTTTAAACTGAAGGTTACCACACCTCAGATGAGGAGAGAGGTTGAGAAGGAGACTCCTTCATAGTAACTTCAGACAGTGTAGGATCCCATGCTGTTGGTATCACTCTGAATTACAAACCAGCCAACTGAGCTAACTGGCTCCCAGGCCAAATATAGAATCAGTTTGGGTAGAGATAAGGAACAGCAAATGAAAGAAGTCACAGCTGTGACAGTTTGAGATTCAGAAGACACAGTCCAGGGTAGCATACAGTCTATAGACCAAGAAGTAATGGGATCTTGTAAGAAAGATGTTACAATAAACTGTGAATTCAATTGGCACAGGTAGCCTGGAAGATTCTTTTTTATTCATGGGATGTGGATGTTGCTAGCTAAGCCCAATTACCCTGGAGAAGGTGGTGGTGAGCTGCCTTCTTGAATAACTGCAGTCCTTAGAGCAGTGCTGTTCAGAAAGAAGCTCCAGAATCTTAACTCAATGACTATTAATGAACAGTGATATAGTTCTGAGTCAGGATAGTGTGTGGCTTGAAGGGAAACTTGCATGGGGCACTAATTATACATCAGTGATGATAGAACAGATGTTGAAGGTGGTGGGTGGGGTACCAATCCAACAGGCTGCTTTGTCCCATATGGTTCAAGCTTCCTGAGTGTTGACGGAGCTGCACCAGTCCTGACCAGTGGAGATTACATTCCTGACTTGGGCTTGATAGATGTGGACAGGCTTTGTGTAGACAGGGGGCTCATTATTCACTGCAGAATTCTTAACCTCTGACCTGCTCTTGTCGTCACAATAATTATAAGTTCGGTCCAATTCAGTTTCTGGAAACCTGATAAGCCTAGAATATTGGCAGTAAAGGAGTGGAAGTCATGGGGCAATGGTTAGATTCTCCTTAATGGTGACGTTCATTGCCTGTAACTTGCGCAGCACAACTGTCACTTGCTTCTCTTCAGCTCAAAACTAGTTTTGTTCCGTGGACATGGGCTACTTCAGCATCTGAGGAGCTATGAGTGGTGCTGAACATTGCACAATCAACTGAGAACATCCCCACGTACGACCTTCTGACGGAGGGCTGGCATTTGATGACATAGTTGAAGATGGTTGAGCTCAGGGCACAAATTTACGTAACCCCCGCAGTGACGCTTTGGAGTTGGGGCAACTGACTTCCAACAACCACAACCACTTGCTTTATGGTAAGGTTCCAGCCAGCAGAGGGTTTTTCACCTGATTCTTACTGACTGCAGCTTTGCGACGGCTCCTTGATGTCATATTTGGTTGATTGGCACCTTGATGTCAAGAGCAGTTATCTACCCCTCAGGATATATTCATAGAATGCATTTGGAGTCTTAAAACTGTACCACTGGAACCAAGCAGGGATTAAGATATTTTAGACCTGGTAAAATGTTTTGAGATGCACCTCATCAATCATAACATAGTAGAGGATTCTCTGGATAAGAATGATCAGGAAGTGGTAGAATTTTACATCAAGGACGAGGATGAGAATTTGGTCTGAAACTATTTAATATCTTAAATTTTTATTTAAGATAATTCAGGAGTATAAAGGCAGAGTTGAACTGGGAAAATATTTTAAAAGGTAAGGCCATAAAGAAGCAATGGCAGATGTTTCAGAGGATATTTCATAACTCTGAACAAAAATATTGTCAATTTAGAATGAAAGGCTTTCCCGCTCGAATGCATCATGGTATCTGTTGCTATCTAAGAAAGTTAAAGATAGTATAAATTGAAACAAAGATTGGAAAATTGTGGAACTAGAAATATTTCAGACATGTACAAAACATGACCAAAGTAATAATGATGGAGACATTAATATAAATACTGTAAAAGCTTCCACAAGTCCATAAAAAGGAAAAGAGTGAAGACAGTGAATCATGGCTCATGAGAGGGTGAGACTGGGGAATTCATGATGGGAAATGAGGGTAATGGCACAAGCTTTGAACCAATATTTTCTTTCTGATTTCACAGTAGAAAACATACAAAAAATATCAATGGGAGAAAAGTAGGGAGCGAAAGGGAGAAGGAAATCCTCAAGGAAACATTGAGGAAAACTGAGAAGACGAAGTTAACAGGTTCCCTGGACCTGAAGACTTGGATCCCAGGTATGCAAAGAGTCCAACCCCACATTGTACCATCAGAGCTTTATTTCTTTTAATAATACTCCATAAACTTCAACCCCTAATTACTAGCTCCCGTATTTATACAACCAACTCACACTCAATTCATCCTCAATTAATACAGACATAAAACCTGTTCCCTCACTTCATTCGTTCTCAGGCATCCCTTCAGACGAAATGAGATGACAACATGAAGGATTATAAGAGTTGACTGCAGAGACTAGATTAGATTAGGTTCCATACAGTGTGGAAACAGGTCCTTCGGCCCAACAAATCCACATCGCCCCTTGCAGCATCCCACCCCAACCCTCTAACTTACACACCCCTGAACACGACGGGCAATTTAGCATGGCCGATCCACCTAGCCTGCACATCTTTGGACTGTAGGAGGAAATTGGAGCACACGGAGGAAACCCGCGCAGGCACAGGGAGAATGTGCAAACTCGGCACAGACAAATACCTGAGTCGAACCCGGGCCCCTGGCGCTGTGAGGCTGCAGTGCGAACCACTGAGTCACCGTGCTGCCCAAATGGATGTATTGGCTGTAATCCTTTCTAGATTCTGGAAAGATCCCAGCAGAATGCAGCAAAGTACGAATTTACTTTGTCTAAAATTTGTCATTGGGAAATTGCTAGAATTCAGTATTGAGAAGGCAGCAGCAAACTATTTAGGTCATATTCAGGCAGAGTTGACAAGTTATGTGAAAAGGATACATTTAAAAATATGGTGAATCCATTTGAGTTTCTACTTCAAGCAATTCTAATTCTTCAACAAACCGGGCAGTTGAAGTGAAATTAGTAGATGTAGTTAATGTGGATTTCCAAAAGGCATGTACACGAAGCACAAAAATTTAGCTTCTATGCACAGCATGTATTTTAGAGGGCAAGTGAGGTGCAAATCTTTATTTCAAGGAGGGAAGGAGTGAAAATCTTTCCACACAAGACATTGGTTACACCACTCATGGAGTACAGGGTACAGTTTGGTCGATTAAGCTAGGATATGCTGACAACAGCGGTTCTCAGAATGTTCATAATTCCAGGGGTAAAAAAGGGTTGTTTCGTGCAGAGTGACCTGGACAATGTTCAGGCTCAGTTGATCACATGCTGAATCAAAATCCAAAATTCCCTCCCTTATGGCATTGTATCTACCGACAGCAAATGTACTTTCAGCAGTTCAAGAAGGAAACTCACTGCTACCTTCTCAAGGGCAACGAGGGACAGTTGTGCCTCAGACTGCAAATGCCCGTTCTCATTGAGAAAATAATCTACGCCTCCATTTTACCTCCCAAAGCACATGACCTCACAGTGTCCCACACAGTATTCTGTCTGTCACTTGTTTGCCCACTCTCCAAGCCTATGCAAGTCCTTCTGCAACTTCCTCACTGCATCTCTCCCTTCATCTGTCACTGTGTCAACCGTAAACTCAGCAAAAATGTCTCAGTTGCTTTGTCCATATCATCAATGTATTACGTGAACTGTTGTAGTACCAACACTGATCCCTGCGGGACTCCACTCGTCACCAGCTGCCATCCTGTAAAAGACCCCTTCATCTACACTCTCTGCCTTCTGCCAGTCAGCCAATGCTCTATCTATGGCAGTACCTTGCCCAAACACTATGGGCTCTCATCTTATTTGGTACCTTCTCAACAGCGTTCTGGAAATCCAAACAAATCACATTCACCGGCTCCCTTTTGTCTAACTTGACCACTTCCTACTCAAAGAATTCTAACAGATTTATCAGGTATAACTTCCCCTCGATGAAGCTGTGCTGATTCAGCCCGATTTTGTCATGTACTTCCAAGGTCTCTGCAATCTCATCCTTAATAATGGACTCTAAAATCTTACCAATGATTGAGGTCAGGCTAACTGGCCTATAATTTCCCTTCTTCTTCTCTCTCTTTTCTTAAATGGGGTGTTGCTTTCGCCATTTTCCAAACCCCCAAGATCCTCCCTATCTCCAGTGATTCCTGAAAGATCACCACTAATGCCTCAACAATTCCCTCAGCTATCTCCTTCAGAACTCTACAGCACAGTCCATCTGGTCCAGGGGTGATTGGTCCACCTTCAGACTTTTCAGCTTCCCCAGCACCTTTTCCTTAGTTATGGCTATTATATTCACGACTGCCCCTCACTCTCAAAGTTCCAGTATGCGATGGGAGTTTTCCAAAGACTGATACCAAATACCTGTTCAGTTCCTCTTCATTCCTCACACTGATTCTTCAGCCTCATTTTCCAGCGATCTACTGTCTACTTTTTAATGTCAGTTGAAATACTGGTCAAAGACGATATCACAGCTGTACTGAAGGAGGGCCCCATGGAGGACTCAAGCAGTGAGGCAATATGGGTAGAACTCAGAAAGGATGCAGTAACAATGTTGGGGCTGTACTACAAGCCTCCCAACAGCGAGCAATAGATAGAGGTACAAATATGTAAACAGATAATGCAAAGGTGTAGGAGAAACAGGGTGGTGGTGATGGGAGATTTTGATTTTCCCAACATTTCCTGGGATTCACTCAGTGTTCGGGGTCAAGATGGAGGAAATTTGTCAGGTGTGTCCACGAGGGTTTTCTAGAGCAGTATGTATGAGGTCCAACTTGGGAAGGGGCCATACTAGGCCTGGTGCTGGGGAATGAACCCAGCCAGGTGGTTGATATTACAGCAGGGAACAACTTTAGAAATAGCGACCACAATTCCGCAAGTTTTACAATACTCATGGACAAGGATGGGAGTGGTCCTAAAGGAAGAGTTCTAAACTGGGGGAAGGCCAACTATACCAAGATTCGGCAGGATCTGGGGAATGCAGATTGGGAGAAACTGTTTGAAGCTAAATCCACATTTGATATGTGGGAGGCTTTTAAAGAGGGGTTGATTAGCATGATGGAGAGACATGTTCCTGTGAAAATGAGGAATAGAAAAGGCAAGATTAGGGAACCATGGATGACAAGTGAAATTGTGAGACTTGCGAAGAGGAAAAAGGAAGCATAGATGAGGTCTGGGCGACTGAAGACAGACAAAGCTTTGGAAGAATACCGGGAATACAGAGCGCGTCTGAAACGAGGGATTAAGAGGGCTAAGAGAAGACATGAGATATTGCTGGCAAAAATGTTTAAGGAAAATCCCAAAGCCTTTTATTCATATATAAAGAGCAAGTGGGTAACGAGAGAAAGGATTGGCCCACTGAAGGACAAAGAAGGAAAGTTACACGCTGAGTCAGAGAAAATGGGTGACATTCTTAACGAGTACTTTGCATCGGTATTCACCAAGGGGAGGGACATGACAAATGTTGAGGTTAGGGATAGATGTTTGCTTACTCTAGGTTAAGTTGACATAAGGAAGGAGGAAGTGTTAGGTATCCTAAAAGGCATTAGGGTGGACAAGTCCCCTGGTCCGGATGGGATCTATCCCAGGTTGTTGAGGGAAACGAGAGAGGAAATAGCCGGGGCCTTAACAGATATCTTGGCAGCATTCTTAGACACGGGTGAGGTCCCGGAGAACTGGAGACTTGCTCAAGTTGTCCCCTTGTTTTAGAAGGGTAGCAAGGATAATCCAGGTAATTATCGATCGGTGAGCCTGACGTCAGGGGTTGGGAAGCTACTGAGGGATAGGATCTATTCCCATTTGGAAGAAAATGGGCTCATCAGTGACAGGCAACATGGTTTTGTGCAGGGAAGGTCCTGTCTTACCAACTAAATAGAATTCTTTGAGGACGTGACAAAGTTGATTGATGAGGGAAAGGCTGTAGATGTCATTTACATGGACTTCATAAGCTTCCCCATGGCAGGCTGATGGAGAAAGTGAAATTGCATGGGGTCCAGGGTGTGCTAGCTGGATGGCTAAAAAAAATGGCGTGGCAACAGGAGACAGAGAGTAGGAGTAGAAGGGAGTTTCTCAAATTGGAGACCTGTGACGAGTGGTGTAACACAGGGTTCTGTGGTGGGGCCACTGTTGTTTGTGATATGCGTAAATGATTTGGAGGAAGGTGTCGGTGGTCTGAACAGCAAGTTTGCAGATGACACGAAGATTGGTGGAGCAGCAGATAGTGAGGGGGACTGTCAGAGATTACAGCAGAATATGGATAGATTGGAGAGTGCGGCAGATAAATGGCAGATGGAGTTCAATCCGGACAAATGAGAGGTGATGCATTTTGGAAGATCTAATTCAAGGGTGAACTGTACAGGAAATGGAAAAGTCCTCGGGAAAATTGATGAACAGACAGATCTGGGTGTTCAGGTCGTTTGTTCCCTGAAGGTGGCAACACAGGTCACTAGGGTGGTCAAGAAGGCATACAGCATGCTTTCCTTCATCGGACGGGGTATTGGGTACAAGAGTTGGCAGGCCATGTTACAGTTGTACAAGACTTTGGTTCAGCCACATTTAGAGTACTGTGTACGTTACCAAAAGGACGTGGACGCTTTGGACAGGGTGCAGCGGAGGTTCACCAGGATGTTGCCTGGTATGGAGGGTGCTAGCTATGAAGAGAGGTTGAGTAGAATAGGATTATTTTCATGAGAAAGATGGAGATTGGGGGGGACCTGATTGAGGTCGACAAAATCATGAGGGCAGACAGGGTGGATAGCAAGAAGCTTTTTCCCGAGAGTCGGGGAATCAATTACTAGGGGTCACGAGTTCAGAGTGAGAGGAACAAAGTTTAAGGGAGATATGCGTGGAAAGTTCTCTACACAGAGGGCGGTTGGTGCCTGGAACGCGGTGCCAGCGGAGGTGGTAGACGCAGACACGTTAGCGTCTTTTACGATATATTTGCACAGGTACGTGGGCGGGCAGGGAGCAAATGGACACAGACCGTGAGCAAACAAGTGACAGGCTAGACACAGGATCTTGATTGGCGCAGGCTTGGAGAGCCGAAGGGCCTGTTCCTGCGCTGTAATTTTCTTTCTTCTCTTTATTTGTACTCTTGCCTCTCTCTTACCTTTTATAGCTGAAAAAAACTCATGCAATTTTTTTCATATTACCGGCTAGCTTGCCCTCGTATTTCATCATCTCCCCCCGATTGCTTTTTTAGTTGTCCTCTGCTAGTTTTTGAAAGGCTTCCCAATCCGCTGGCTTCCCACTAACCTACACCACATTTTACGCTTTTTCTTTTGCTTTCATCCTGTCCCTGACTTATCTTGTTAGCTGTGGTTGCTGATCATTTCTTGATCTCAACTCCACTCTCCTGCCTGCTCCCCATGGTCCTTTCTCCCTATTTTTCATCAGAAACATATTTATTTCTTTCCTGAATCGGTCGATCGGTGCTGCCTCCATTGCATTCGGGGCAATGAATTCCACAGATTCACAACCCTCTCCTCATCTCCATTTTGAACATTCCATCCCTCACTCGATAGCTACAGCTTCTTGTTTGAGACTGTCCCACAATGCAGAACATGTGCTCAATGCCCATCTTTTCAATCCTCTTTACTATTTTATATACCTCAATCAGAACCACCCCGCTCACTCTTTTGAACACCAGCAAGTACAAGCGCAAGCTACTCAGCCACTTCTCATATGACAGCCCTTTCATCCCTGGAATCAGTTAAACCTCCTCCGAACTGCCTCCAGTGCAAACGGATCCATCCTCAGTAAGGGGATCAAAACTGGACAGAACACTCTGGTCTCACCAACACCCAATGTGTTCGGAAAAAACACTGTTACTTTAATGATCCAGTGCTTTTGTGAGAAATGCCGAAGTTCCATCTGCCTTCCTTATGCTATGCTGTACCTGCATACCCACTTTCGGCTATTCATGCACAAAGACAGCCAGACAGACAACTCTGCACTGACACACTTTGCATCTTCCTTCCATTTAAATAATAATTCACCCTTTTTCCCCCTGGTCAAAATAGGCAAGCCTCACGCTTATCCACATGAACCACCTGCCTGATTCTGGCCATTCTCCTAGCCGATCAATATTCAGCTGTGTATGTTTTATTTCACATCCCAGGCTGTTTTCCCACCAATTTCAGAAGCATCCATGCACTTTGCTATGTTACATTTTGTCTCTGCTTACAGATCATTTATATAGGTTATAAATAGTTGAGGTCAGAGAACTGAACCCCGCAGCCCCCCACCAGTAACAATTCACCATCCAGGCAAAGACTCATTTATCCTGACACTCAGCTTTCTGTCAGTTAGCCAGCCCTTTATTCAAACCAATATTCTGCCCTTAATCCCCTTGGATCTAACCTTCTGATTCACTTTTTTATGCAGCAACTTGTCAAATGCTTTCTGGAAATCTGGATATGCCTCATCCCTCAGATCCTTATACAAGATCCTCAATTCTGCCACGACATCAGTTCCTGAATTCATTAGAGCTTTTGTTCAAACATGGTCAAAAGAGTTGAATTCTGGAGGTGAGCGAAGGATGGCTACATTTGACCGAGTGTGGCATCAAGGAGCGCTCGCAAAACCGGAGCTGATGGGAATCCGGCAGAATCTCGGCACTGGTTGGAATAATACCTGCACAGATATTCATCATTTGGACTTAAACACAGGATGCATGACTGTGTCGCGAGCAAATGACTAATTTAATGATGAGGATATCGACAGAATGGTCATTTTACTAATAGCCATGAGATCAAAGGCAAAGTGGCACCCTGGATCCAACATTGGTTGACAGACAGGAAGGATAAGCGTCAGGAGGAGATCAACAGACTGGTCAGCTGGGTACAGCAATTGGAACTCAACCAGGAAAAGTGTGAGCGAACGAACTTGGGAGCACAAACAAGGCAAGGGATCAGACTATGAAGGGTGTGATCCTGGAGATTACTGAAAAACCAAGATGATGCCTGGGCTGGGGGTTCTCATGGAATCGTACAGTACAGAAGAGGTCCTACGGCCCACTAAGGCTGTACCTCTACAAATACACTACGACATATACTAGTCCCATTTTTACACACTAGACCATTCTCTTAAATATTACGACATTTCAAGCGTTCATCCAAGTACTTTTCAAAGGTTGTGAGGTTTCCTGTTCCAACTTCCCTCCCAGGCAATGCATTCCAGACCTTGACCACACTCTGGATGAAAACAATTTTCCTCAAACCTCCTGTAAATTTCTCATCTTTCTCTTTAAAATTAGGCCCTATATTGTAATTGATGCTTTAAATAAGGGGAACAATGCTTTCTATTCAACCCATCTATACCTCTCATAACCTTATATGCCTCTATCAGGACCTCCACTCACCCCCCAAAAGTCTGCTTCACAGAAAATAATCTGAATTTTTCCAGCCTTTCTTCACAGCTAAAATGCTCCAACACATGCAACATCCTTTTCATTCCCTCCAGTGCAATCACATCCTTCCGAATGGGTGGTGACCAAAATGCCACTCACGACTCCAGCTGTGGCCTAACCAAACTTTTAAACAGCTCCAAAGTTACCTCCCCACTCTTACAATTTATGCCACGACTGATAAAGGGAGGTGTCCCATATATCTTTGTAACAACCCTCATTAGCCTGACCTGACACCCTCAGGAATTTATGAACAAGCACCCCCAGGGTCTCTTTTCTCCTCTAAGGTTCCCAATGTCCTGCTATGCATTAGATTTAGATTGAGGTTTTATTATCACATGCATTCAATACAGGGTACAAGAGTACAATGAAAAGAGTACAATGTCACCTCAGATGATGCCACCTCAGGTACAAAGTACCTAGGTACGAAATTTTAGTTGCAGAAGTCGAAAATTTATCCAGCCTTCTTTATTCAGGTCGTAGGAGAGCGGAATGCAATGCCGGAGAGGGTAGTGGAGTCAGCCTCATTAGGGGCATTTAATTGGCTATTAGACAAGTACATGGAAGACAGTATAAGGTAGGAGTGGAGGTGAGGTAGACCTTAGGACAAGGGTAAAAGTTCGGTACAACATCGTGGGCCGAAGGGCCTGTACTGTGCTGAACCGTTCCATGTTCTATGTTAGAAAAATAAACGAATAAGTTAAAAAGTTCAGCACAACAGTCTTCTGAGCATAACAGTAGAGAAATAAAAACAAAAGTTAACAAAGTCAAACATTACAGTCCATTCTTAAGCCACGAGTTTTCAGACACTCTGAACGAGGCTTCCCCATGATGGTTCGTATTCCCCAGCACTGGGCTAAGGCCCGCCCATCCTTGCCAGTGGACTTCACTGCTGACTGCCGTTGCTGACGTCCATCGGGCACGACAGGCTTTGCCACGTTAAGTACATTCTTATCTTATTCCTTCTTCAGGTTATATCAATCTGCCACTGACCTGCCCATCTGACCAATGCCAAGATTGGAGCAGACAAGGGGACCTGGTGAAGGTGTTTAAGATTTTGAAGGGCATCGAAAGGATAATTGGAAGCTGCTTTTTCCATTAGTTGACATGTCAATAAACAGGGGGCACAGATTGAAGTTCACAGGTAGAAAGCTAAGAGGGAAGTTGAGGAGAACCTATTTTCCCAGTGTGGTGGGAGTCCTGAGCTCACTGACTGAAAGTGTGACTGATTCAGAAAGTGTCTGAATATTTAGGCAGTATTTAGATATTCACTTGTGTTGCCGTAGGCTCCAGGGCCATGGGCCAAACAATCAAAACGGAAAGCAATGTACTGTGAGTTCAATGTAGACAGATCTTTGTTGGGCAGAGCAGGAACTATGGGCCGCACGGCCTCCTCCCGTGTGACAAACATCCATGAGTCTATAATTACACAGCTTTTCTTGGAGGCATTTCTCCACTTGACTGCTTCTTTGTAAATGCAAGGCTGACAACGTGAATCCTTTTCTTAAAAGCTTCCATCTCACTGAGAAAGCTTCAGGCCAATTTGATAATCTGCTCATATTTTGAGAGTTGTGACAAATTCTACTGTCAGGGCTGACACAATCCAGAGCATTCTAAATCAATCAACAATATTCCAGAAAGATGATCATTTGCCTATCCGACCAATGTTAACTGAAGCTTTAAAAAAATAGTGAAATAAATCTGGATCTGTCAAAAACTCATTAGTTCTTCCTTGGACCATACCCGTATGTACCAGCTTTCAATGAAATATGCACATTAGTTTGTGAGATGCATTGTTGACAAACAGCAAAACAAACGGGCAAAAACATTACCTCACAGTTAGTGTTATCACTGCTGCAAGTGAGCAGCAGAGTCATACAGCACTTCTGAATATTTTTCCCAGTATTCTAATGATGAAAACATGATTGGGAACAAAAACAGCTGCTAAGGTTAGTGCCTTTGAGAAACAATAGCATCATACATATGTAGCGCATCATTTATCTTGCAGGAATGCACTGTGCAGATTCTGCACAGACCAAGTTATGACTTAACACTCATCGTGGCAGTGAATAAACACAGAAATATACTAATACAGAAAACCTTTTGTTAAACAGCACCCGTGGTACCAGGAATGTGCTGAGTAATCAAAAATTCCAGTTGATCAATAGGTCCACACACAAAAAACACACACTCAATAATCAGAACATAATGCACAGGATATACGCATCACTGTTCTCCTTCATTTACAGCATAAATAACTTCAGTAATGATGCAACTTTGCCTTAACTCAAACTTACTGGCAGAGAGCCTTCTCACTTGCACCCTCACCAGACATCACAGAGATTATGAGAATACAGTAAACATCTGGTGTATAATTTTTGTCAGTTTATTCAGTGTGCTAGTTTGTGAAACAAGGTTTACATCCAGTTAAACCTACAGTTTACATGTGTATCAGCAATGATAGATTTAGTACTTACACTTGTATGTTTTCCTCCAGATGACACTTGGATTGACACGTCAAGCCAATTTTCAAAGAAAGCACTCTGATTCTTCCACTCCTAACCCTGGAATTGGTCTGTGCAGAATCTGCACAGTGCTTTCGTGCAAGTTGCAGAATGTCACTGACTCACTTTACTTATTTGAATACAGCATAAGATACATAGAACATCGAACAGTACAGGCCCTTCAGCCCACGATGTTGTGCCGAACTTTTACCCTAAACCTCAGGTCTATCTAACCTCCACCCCTATCTTATATTACCACCCATTCACCTGTCTAATAGTCACTTAAATGCCCCGAATGAGGCCAACTCCGTGACCCACTCCAGCTGAAACAAAGATCTCTTTGAATTGTCATTTGTCAGACATGTATTGAATCAAAAAACAAATTTCTCACTTCCACAGATTTCTACAGCATCTTAGTATGATTTGTGAAGATTATACTTCACCCTTTTATTTTATAAATACAACTTTAAACAAAATGCCACTGAATAGAACCTCTATGTTGGTATTTGTGCTCATGCCATTTCAGTTTGTGTGATCTGTTTCTGTACAACAAGTGATAAATACTTCGATTAAAATAGTTGAGAGCAGTATATGTGAGATTTAATACCGTGCTTTATCTGCAGACAGTCCATCTGCAGGTTGTTATTCATGAGACTCAACTAACATCATGTCTCAGAGGAGCTTGTGTCCTCTGGGTTACGTACTGTTTGACCGTTGCCGACTGGTCACTGGTTGAGAGGAAAAAGAACTTCCTGCTGCTATCCATTTTCAACAAGTGATCACGATAATCCACCTGGGTTTCAACGTCCCATCAACATTCAAGAATTGTTGCTCGAAGAGGCTTCTGTGTAACAAATGGGAGCAGAATCAAGATCAACCATGTTGTTTTTCCTATCTGAACAAGCTGCCAACACCATACATAAAGGGACCGTCTTAATCATTCTTATACAATTCACTTTTATAATAGACAACAGGTGCAGGAGTAGGCCATTCGGCCCTTCGAGCCAGCACCACCATTCATTATAAGCATGGCTGATCATCCACAATCAGAATCCTGTTCTTGTCTTATCCCCATAACCCTTGATTCCACTATCTTTAAGAGCTCTATCCATTTCTTTTTTGAAAGTATCCAGAGACTTGCCCACCGCTGCCTTCTGGGGCAGAGCATTCCAGATATCCCACACTGTCTGGGTGAAGAAGATTTTCCTCAACTCTGTTCTAAATGGCCTACCCCTTATTTTTAAACTGTGTCCTCTGGTTCTGGACTCACTCATCAGCAGAAACATGCTTCCTGCCTCCAGAGTGTCCAATCCTTTAATAATCTTTAACGTCTCAATCAGACCCCCTCTCATCCTTCTAAGCCAGGTCCCTGCACAGTTGCAGAAGGAACTCTTTGCTCCTATACTCAATTCCTCTTGAAGGCCAGCATGCCATGAGCTTTCTTCACTGCCTGCTGTACCTGCATGCTTGCTTTCATTGACTGATGTACAAGAACACCTGTATCTCCTTGTACTTCCCACTTGACCTAACCTGACTCCATTTAGATAGTAATCTGCCTTCCTGTTCTTGTCACCAAAATGGATAACCACACATTTATCCACATTAAACAGCGTCCGCCACGCATCCGTCCACTCAGCTAGCCTGTCCAAGTCACCCTGTATTCTCATAACATCCTCCTCACATTTCACACTGCCACCCAGCTTTGTGTCATTGGCAACTTTGCTAATATTACTTTTAACACCTTCATCTACATCATTAATGTATATTGTAAACAGCTGCGGTCCCAGCACTGAACCTTGTGGTACCCCACTGGTTACCGCCTGTCATTCCCAAAGGGACCCGTTTATCACTACGCTTTGCTTCCTGTCAGACAGCCAATTTTCAATCCAAGTCAGTATTTTGCCCCCAATACCATGTGCCCGAATTTTGCTCACTAATCTCCTATGTGGGACTTTATCAAAGGCTTTCTGAAAGTCCAGGTACACTACATCCACTCGTTTTCCCTCGGCCATGTTCATAGATACGTCCTCAAAAAATTCCAGATGATAAGTCAAGCACAATTTGCCCTTCGTAAATCCACGCTGACTCTGACCTACCCTGTCACTGCTTTCCAAATGAGTCGTAATTTCATCTTTCATAATTGGCTCCAGCATCTTTCCCACCACTGACGTCAGGCTAACAGGTCTATAATTTCCTATTTTCTCTCTCCCTCCTTCCTTGAAAAGTGGGACAACATTAGCCACGCTCCAATCCGCAGGAACTGATCCTGAGTCTAGAGAACATTGTAAAATGATTACCAATGCGTTCACGATTTCTAGAGCCACCTCCTTCAGTACCCTGGGATGCAGACCATCAGGTCCCCAGGACTTATCAGCCTTCAGACCCAACAGCCTATCCAATACCATTTCCTGCCGAATATAAATACCCTTCAGTTCATACATTACCCTTGGTCCTTCACCCACTATTACATCTGGGAGATTGCTTGTGTCTTCCCTCATGAAGACAGATCCAAAGTACCTGTTCAACTCTTCTGCCATTTCCTTGGTCCCATTCAATATATTCACTCGTTTCTGTCTTCAAGGGCCCAATTTTAGTCATAACCATTTTTTTTCTTTTCACATACCTAAAAACAGCTTTTACTATCCTCCTTTATATTTTTGGCCAGTTTTCCTTCATACCTCATTTTATTCTCTGCGTATTGCCTTTTTAGTTATCTTCTGTTGCTCTTTAAAAGCTTCCCGGTCCTCCGGCTTCCCGCTCATTTTTGGTCTGTTCTCCTACTTCTCTCTTATCTTTATAGAGTCCTTAACTTCCCTCGTCAGCCACGGCCACCCCTGCCTCCCCTTAGGATCTTTTATCCTCCTTGGAATGAACTGATCCTGCACCTTCTGCATTATATCCAGAAATACCTGCCATTGTTGTTCCACTGCCATCCCTGTGAGGGTTTTGAACCATTGAACTTTGGCCAGCTCCTCCCTCATAGCTCCATAGTTCCTACAACACTGACACTTCCGATTCTCCCTTCTCCCTCTCAAATTGCAGATCAAAAATTATTGTATTATGGTCACTACCTCCTCATGGCTCCTTTACTTCGAGGTCCCTGATCAAATCCGGTTGGTTGCACAACACCAGATCCAGAATGGCCTCCTCCCTGGTGGGCTCCATACTGACTCTGCATCTCCTAATTCTATGTCTCCACTCGCAAGGGACCGGAGATTTTATATTTCTTCATTTCCATAATTTCATATTTTTTCACTATTTATTATTTCTTCATTTCATATTTCTTTACTTGGGACTATTTTAAAGATGACATGTTTCCTGATGCTGCATCAGTGACGACATTTCAAAAGTAGTTTAGTTGCCTCTAAAGTACATTTTATGCCTGAGACCATAAAATGTGCTCCATGAATGCAGTTCTTTCTTTTATTAACTGCTGTAGTTGTGTGTTTCTTTGCCAATGGAGGATTGGCTACAATTACGCAGAGTAACATAAGTGAAATACATTTCCATGACAAATTTCCAAACCAAAGTTACGAAATTAGAATGATAAAATATTGGCTGTTTGCAACCGAACACTGTAGATGAGCGAAGGTCACTTAGTCAGTAAAGTACAAATTAAGTATGCTCCCGACATGGAGAATACAAATGAAAACTACGGTAATGCTCACAGGAAATTGGACAATGTTCTATTTTATGATCACAGCAATGCCATATCATCAACACACGCTTTAACAGATAATAAGTCACACTGGGATATTTATTCATTCGTTTTATATCCTCAAGATCATCTTCGCAAATCCTGTGATCAGGGACCACTGAACAGCTTACTTAGCATTTTTTTCCACCTATAATATCCATGATTTATCCATCTCCACTCTATCCTTGTCTGCAGGAAGATGAGTTTACAGGGGGTTTACAGTTTTAATTCGTACAGATATATGTCCAATGTTTGTAAATATCTGACTGTAGCTAGAATCTATGCAGTTGTAATAAATAGGCATTCTTGTTAAGAACAGAAATCTTGACCGTGGTCTCTATCAGTTTGGATCTAAAAGACAAGTAAATTAGGGAAATTTACATCCTTTACAAAATCTTCCACATTGGGATTACTCTGGAAACTGCAGGCTCGAATTGCAGCATGTCACCCTTCTGAATGTAACACCTGAAATCACTAAAGTAATAACTTGCTTGAAAATGAACATGGACTCCATATGTGAGGGTTACACAAGTCCACGAGCTACAACATGGGGAAAAATACAGTGGATGCTCTTTTTTAATGAACAGTGTGTCAACATCAACTGTTCTGTCTGAGAGTGAAATCTGAGAAATGAAAAGTGAAAACTGCCGGGTTAGAAAGTTCCAGTTATGTGCTTACCTGATGGAAATGCATTGACTGTGCTATTAATACATATAATTGTTAAATGAGAATACTGATGAATTTTTCATATTGTTTCTGTGATGATCTAAACAATCCATTTGTCAACACAATAAAGTAGATATTGTTATTGTAAAACACCCCTGAAAATCCAAAGAAAATTTCAAGAGGGGCCAAATATTCTGCCTGGAAGTCAGTGGTGAGTGGAGTTCCACAGGGCTCTGTCCTTGGGCCTCTACTGTTTGTAATTTTTATTAATGACTTGGACGAGGGAATTGAAGGATGGGTCAGCAAGTTTGCAGACGACACAAAGGTCGGAGGTGTCGTTGACAGTGTAGAGGGCTGTTGTAGGCTGCAGCGGGACATTGACAGGATGCAGAGATGGGCTGAGAGGTGGCAGATGGAGTTCAACCTGGATAAATGCGAGGTGATGCATTTTGGAAGGTCGAATTTGAAAGCTGAGTACAGGATTAAGGATAGGATTCTTGGCAGCGTGGAGGAACAGAGGGATCTTGGTGTGCAGATACATAGATCCCTTAAAATGGCCACCCAAGTGGACAGGGTTGTTAAGAAAGCATATGGTGTTTTGGCTTTCATTAACAGGGGGATTGAGTTTAAGAGTCGTGAGATCTTGTTGCAGCTCTATAAAACTTTGGTTAGACCGCACTTGGAATACTGCGTCCAGTTCTGGGCGCCCTATTATAGGAAAGATGTGGATGCTTTGGAGAGGGTTCAGAGGAGGTTTACCAGGATGCTGCCTGGACTGGAGGGCTTATCTTATGAAGAGAGGTTGACTGAGCTCGGTCTCTTTTCATTGGAGAAAAGGAGGAGGAGAGGGGACCTAATTGAGGTATACAAGATAATGAGAGGCATAGATAGAGTTGATAGCCAGAGACTATTTCCCAGGGCAGAAATGGCTAGCACGAGGGGTTATAGTTTTAAGCTGGTTGGTGGAAAGTATAGAGGGGATGTCAGAGGCAGGTTCTTTACGCAGAGAGTTGTGAGAGCATGGAATGCGTTGCCAGCAGCAGTTGTGGAAGCAAGGTCATTGGGGTCATTTAAGAGACTGCTGGACATGCATATGGTCACAGAAATTTGAGGGTGCATACATGAGGATCAATGGTCGGCACAACATTGTGGGCTGAAGGGCCTGTTCTGTGCTGTACTGTTCTATGTTCTATGTTCTATGTTCTAAATAAGTAGTGTTGGGGAACAAAGAAATGGCAGAGGAACTGAACAAGTATTTTGCATCAGTCTTCAGGTTGGAAGGCATCAGTAGTAGAACTTTAAGGGAGTCTGAAGCAGAAGTGAGTGTGGTGGCCATCACAAAGGAGAAGGTACAGGGGAAGCTGAAGGGTCTGCGTGGAATTTGTACATTCTCCCCATGTCTGCACGGGTCTCCGCCAGGTGCTCCGATTTCCTTCCACAGTCCAAAGATGTGCAGGCAAGGTGGATCAGCCATGGCAAATGCGAGCTTGCGGGGAAACAGTACAGGGCTGGGTCTTGGTGGGATGTTCTTTGCAGAGATGGTGCAGACCCAATGGCCTCTTTCCGCACTGTAGGAATTCTATAATTCCGAGAAGATGGTAAATTACATGGACCAGATGTACTGCCCCCCCAGAGTTCCGAAGGAGATAAGTGAGAAGACCATGCAGGTATTGGTGATCTTTCAGGAATTACTGGAGTCAGGGTGGGTCCCAAAGGAGTACAAAATGGCAAATATAACGCCCCTGTTTAAAATGGAGGGAGGCAAAAGACAAGAAATTATAGACCTGTTAGCCTGGCGCTGGTCATTAGGTCAGATTTTAGAGTCCATTATTAAGGATGAGACCGGAGAGTACTTGGAAGGACATGGTAATACTTGGAAATACATGCTAAATTGGGCTGAGAAAACACAACTTTGTCAAGGGAAGGTCTCTGTTAGATTCTTTGAGAATGTAACCAGTGAGTTAAAACAAAAGAGAGCCATTGAACTTTATCTGTTTGGATTTCCAGAAAGCCTTTGAGAAGGTCCCACACAGGAGGCTTCAAAATAAAAAAAATGAGCTTATGGTGTTAGGGAGTAGGTACTGGCATGGACAGAGAATCGGCTAACTGGCAGAATGCAGAGAGTGGCAATAAAAGGGTCTTTTTCAGGATGGCAGCCAGCAACTATAGGAGTTCCGCAGTCATCAGAGTTCAGACTACAGCCATTCGCATTATACATTAGCAATCTGGACAAAGGAACTGATGGTATTGTTGTCCATAGTGGGTTGTTGCTAAGTTTGCAGATGACATTTCGATAGGTGGAAAGGCAGGCAGTGTTGAGGAGGTCGGGAGGTCAGAGAGACTGTAGAGAAGTGGCAGTACAGGCATAGACTATTTTCTAAATGGGGAAAGGCTTCAGAAATCTGAAGCACAAAGATGCCCCAGTTCAGGATTCTTTTAACATGCAGGTTCAGTTGGCAGTTGCGAAGGCAAATGCAATGTCAGCATTCATTTCAAGACAGCAAAAATACAAGAGCAGAGATGTATTGCTGAAGCTGTGTAAGGCTCTGGTCATATTGCATTTGGAATATTAAAAGCAGTTTTTGGCCATCTAAGGAAGGAAGTGCTGGCCTTTGTCAGGGTCTAGAGGAGGTTCTCAAACATAATCCTGGAGATGAAGGGACTGTCATGTGAGGAGTGGCTGAGAACTCTGGGTCTGTACTCGACGGAGTTTAGAAGGACAAAGTGGGTCACACTGAAGGTCAGTCAGGCCTGGATAGAGTGCACATGGAGATGATGTTTCCACTAGTCGGAGAGACCAGGACCTGAGGGCACAGCCTCAGAGTCAAAGGGACCACTCTTCAGGATGGAGATGAGGAATTTATTCAGTCAGAAAGTTGTGAATCTGTGCAACTCATTGATGAAGAAAGCTGTGGAGGCCAAGTCAGAGTTGATTTCAGGCATAGATAGATATGTTCTTGCTTTGTATGGACACAGGAGAATGTGATTGAGAATGATAGATCCCACTCAATGGGCTGAATGGTCTAATTCTGTTCTTAAATCTTCAGGTCTAAAACACTGGAATGAATCAGTTCAGTGTCATTTTTATTGCACTGCAAGGACAGTATCTCTTCAAAAGACCGAAGAAATTTTCTCACTGTTGTTGCAAACCTATTCAATAACTGGCGACAATGCTCCTGTTGTGCCTCTCTCAGCTGACGCTAGTTAGTTCTCCACTCAAAGTAACTGGACCATCCCAGTATTACTGGCACGAGTGCCATGTTTGAAGGTTATTGTGGACCAGTAAATTGCTCAGAATCCAGAACTGCCTTGTACAGTTCATAGCATTTGTCCCAGACAGGGCAGGAAAGGGGAAATTAGCACCTTACTTTACAGTTAGGGACCTGGAGGATGGATTGGTGCAGTGCAGAACTGTCCTCTTTCCCAAGGACAAGCACAGGAGGCCACGACACAAGACTCGGCCAGACTGATCCGAGTCTGTCCAGTGTCAATGCAGTCTCAACCACCAAAAGAACCATCCAGCAGTGCTGCAACATCAGTGACCCCTGCTCCAACAGAAGAAGAACCTCATTGGTTCTGTGCCACCTCACATTCACACTCTCTCTAAATCTGCACCACCCTTCAGCACAGCTCACGTAATACCATTCTCACCAAAGCATTCAATGTTTGTCTTCGCTTGCTCTCGTCTACTTGAGGCCCCAAGGCTATTAATCCTGTATGTTGTCTGTGCCTCTTGCTCCCACCCAGGAGGCCTCACCTCTCTTCCCAAACATACATGAGCACTAACAAATGCACCAGCTCATTTCCTGTCACTCAATCCCTCCCTTTGTTTCATTCCAGGAAAAACAGCCCACAGTAGGGCAGAAAGAGCCAACACAGGTAGTGAGGTGTCTAACGTTTGACTTCACACAACCTGTGAGGACAGTGTCCTGACCATGATCATCCTGAGCAGCCAACTGATTGCATCCAAGCCCTTCGAGTGATATCAGACAAAGCCCTGGAGTTACATAGATCTGCTGCCTGAAACTGCCTCGCTTGACTGGAGACCATTCCCCTCAGAACCTGAAGCATGACCATGTGGTTGGAGACAATGCAATGTGTTCTGTGCTTCTGCAGCTGGCACATACTGCAGGTGTGAGATCAACATATCACGGTGCTGAACGGCAACACATCCACTCCTTTGATTGATGACTGCTGACAAACATGACAAGCTGTCTGGCTTGGTCTCGATGCCAAAAAGTTAATCAATATACCAGCATTATGAATCTGTGAGATGTGGCAGAGGGGGCAACCCATAAAAAGACAAGGCAAATGAAGACAAGGCAGAGGAGCTGTTAGCATTCATGCAGGGACAAAATGAGAGTGGAGAGCTCAAGCAAGGTGTCCTGATGTGTAACGTGGCCCAATACATGATGGGTGCCTGTCCCTGCATCCAAAAGTGCCCTGGCAGCAGCACTGCAATGAGGGGGGCTGCTGCAATCCAAAATGCAGCAATGAAGTACAGAAGAGGACTGAAAGCAGATCTGAGATGTGCTGAGGCTGGAACATGCCACATGTCAAAACTGTGGAGATGGGGTGCTATTGAAGGGTGTGGCTGCAGATGCTGGTGACTACTGCCCAAGTTGGAGGTCCAGAGGAGCATTGAGCAATGTGCAAGCACCACACACCCACTCAGAATTTCATTTCCGGAATTCTCAGCATCTAGTTTCTGTCTGGCAGGTAGAAAAAGGGAACAAGTATTAATGAGGTTGGTACTGAGAAATAATCCATGCCTTTCAGTACTCCCTAGCGTGAATTTCAGTTCAATGTCTGCAATTTTACTGGAAAATGCAACATTTTGGTTTTGACATCCAGAAGGACCTTGAGCTGCAATCAATATGAAGGGTATGCACCTCATGAAGAATGTCAAAATTGACAGTCACAATAATGATTTCATATTGGAACACATCTCATGCAGACAAAGCTCAATTTTATACAAATGAAAAATTGGAGGTGATTGGAGGTGTATAGAAAGACACTGAAAATTTAACCCCGGACTTTCATCTCCAAGTCCTAGAATTATATCCAGCCTGGACTGAAAGAAAATAAAATTCTCTCCGCTTGCAAGGATTCCCCAATATACTGTCACAGTCCTAATACATTTCTGAGTGAAGTGCATAACATTATTCCAAAATGGAGTTTACTAAACAATCTGACTGAGATAAACTGAACGACAATTAGTCTGGAAAATACCACAATGGCACAGTTAATGCTCTTCAAGATACTGGCGAGGTTAAAAAGTCTCAGCTATGAGATAGACTGATATGCTGGGTTTGTTTTCCTTGGAGCAGAGGGGGCTGAGGTGTGGGTGGGGATCTGATTGAGGCAGAGAAAATTATGACAGGCACGGGCAGAATACATTGTGAGAATCCATTCCCCATGGCACATGTGTCGAAGACCAGATGGCACAAGTTTAAGCTGAGGATTAAATGCTTTAGAGGAAGTCTGAGGAAAAGCTTTTTCATCTAAAAAGTGGTAGACATATGGAGCACGCTGCCTGAGGGGGTAGTTGTGGCAGGTATTCTCAACATTTAAAAAGCATCTGGGATGAGCATTTAAAATGCTAGGTCAAAGTAGGCTCTGGACCAAGTGTTGACAAATGAGATTAGTGTAGTTTGGTGTTTGTTGGTAGGCATAGATATGGTGTTTCTATGCTGTATGACTCAATGAGATTGAGGGTCATATGAAAATTTATTCTACATCTGGCCGTTTATTCCTTGACATTAACTGGATGATGTTCATATTGTGTACTTTATACACGTCATTCTCCAGCACTAACATTTGTCACCGTGAAGAGCATTACAATCAGAGTGTCAAGATGTCTACATGATCCTGTACAGATCTGACCAAATGGAATCAAAAGTATATCAGTTTCAATTTTATGATTTAAAACAAAAGTCGCTCAAACTTTCAACTACTTTATCTGTTGAACTGAAATGAAATTAGAACATACTGAAACCTTCTGTCAACAATACTCGGATTGATTTTAATCAGTCAACAATCTTCACATTTACTTAAGTGATCATGTACATATCAAAATCCAATATGTCGCATGCAGTTTAATGCACCTTAGGACAATCTAAACATACTACATTAAAGTGTAAATCATACATACGTATCAAAGACGTTCAGCAGCCAGTTCAGACACATGTCGACACAGAGTGGCACATTGACCAAGTCCTTGTGATTTTGTTCCAAACCATCATAAATGGTCATCAAACAGTTGATTACTTCAGTCACATTTAGAAGTTGCTCATTTTGTGTCAATTTGTGTTGATCCAAGACGCGTTGTGCTCTTTGCAACTCCAACAGATCCACTACAAAGGAGGAAGAAAACTAACTTCAATTACAGTTTTAACTTTTTGGAGCTATTAAATAAAATTAATTCCTGTATTTGGCCTAGAAATAAATACAAGGATTCACAAAAGTACTCTGGAATGATGGAAACAGGCCATTTCCTTCTCAAATGCAACATATCAAATCTAACGAGGGAACCATCAGTGGTGCTGGTCATATTCTGTTGTTTGGTTCAGTAATTTCTGCAGAACAATGGTGGAGGAACAGTAGCTTTATATGTCATGAAGCCCTCCTTTCAACCGATGTGCATTCTCATTACATCCAAATCCAAAGTACAATCTAATTGGCTCTTTACCCGTTTAAAATAGTGGATCTTACAACCCCTATTTCACTTCTGCTCATCAGCATTCATTTAAATCACACTATGTCACAGCTATTAAGTGTGTTAATTACATGTTCTTGTTATTTTAAAAAGGTGCTCTGTTACCTCGGTTTTGAACTAGATTTCTCTTGTAATTTTGCTCTTTTGTCATACATATGGTATGTTCTACAGTGTCTACCAAAAACAATGGGGAGTTAACCAACTATCACTTCAATGTTCGTTCACATGATGCCAACAAAATCTGGCAAACTTTGTCAAAACATCGAATGCCAGTCGAACCACTCTAAATATAACAGAACCTCCATAAATAAAATCTAATGGCAATGTGAGGAATGAAGCTCCCAGAGATATGCATTCATGTGACTGAAATCATTGATTTTCTCGGCTTCTAACCCTTCCACAGGCAGCGAGATCCTGGCCGATGAACATTCACTGCTTTAAAAAAATTCCTCTTTACAACCCCTACATCTTTTCCCGAAAACATGAATGCATTCCCTTCTCCTTGTAACATCATCCATCAGCCATGGGAACACAGCCTTTCCACGTTTATCTTACCCCAACTGATCATAATCTTTTATGTTTCCACTAACTACTTATTAATCCCATGTACTGCAATGAAAATAGCATTAGCTAAATTTGTTGATAAAATGTCACATTCCTAAAATACGTTGGGTAAATTTCATCATTATTATTCAATACTACCAAAATTATTACTCTTGAAGTTTAGTCACCAGATTTGGGTGCATCATTCCAGTCCTATTTCAAGGCTCAGGATAACTTCTTTGTTTTAGCACTGCATGAGTTCGATTATACAGCCCCATCCCACAGATACGAAGGTGGGAAGAAACACATAAAATCTGGAGGGCACTGTGTGTACATGTGTTGACGTTCTGGGGAACTGTCAAGCAGCCTGCCTGTCCTTTGGCCTGCTGAGACCAATTGATGGCAATTTAAGGGATCCCCTCTATTGCGTAAGGAGATAGATGTCAATCAGAAAGACAGTCAGCTTTAGATGCACAATCCAGCCTAGAAAACGTGAGTTGGTAGGGGAACCTCATTCACAGGCCCCTTGGCCTGATCCTAGGCACTTCACACCCTTCAACTCTCATCCAACCTTTTAACAACCCCGAACAACCCCTGACCACTCTGTACCTCTCGTCGGGGACCCGCCCTCCAGCCATCAGCAACTTCAGACTCTTCTGGGCTCGAAGTGGCCAGGAGTTCTACAAGGTAGAACTTCCATCCAAGAGGGTGCCTGATGTCCTGCCTCCAGCCATTTCATGCTGCAGGGCAGCTGTGAAGAGCATGGGCAGGCTCCAATTTGGCATTTCAACTGGGAGAGACCTGAGCAGGAGCGGGGGCAACAGCACCATGTTGAGTAATATTCATCAGACCAAAACTTCCATATCCTCAGCATTCTCTCCAATGTTCTGCCAATTCAACAGTCAGTGCCCAAGGTTAGTGGTAAACCAGAAATAAGGAAAGATTTCAAAGCCGAGAAATAGAAAAGAAACCATGAGAGCTTATTTGAACAAATGGAAAGGAAGGAATTGGTCAAAGTGAACGCAGATCCCTGAAAGAATGGAGGCTGCAAAAATAATAATAGGGACTGAGGAAATGGCAAATGAGACAAATAAATACTTTATATCAGTCTTCACAGCAAAAGGCACAAATACCATCTCAAAATTACTTAATTAACAAGGGGCAAAAAGCAGACAGGAAATATCACCAGAGAAAAGGTGCTAGGGAAACTAATGGGGCTAAAGGTCGAGAGGTATCCTGGACCTGATGTACTCTGCACTAGGATATTAAAAGATGTCGCTACAGAGATACTGGATGCACTGACAGTCATCTTCCAAATATCCCGGGAATCTGGAACATTTCAATCAGTGCATGAGAATACTGCTAATGTAACAACTTCATATGAAAAGGGGGGATGACAAAAAATAGGCAACCTCTCATTGGGAAAATATTGCAGTCTGTTATAAACGATGCAACAGCAGGGCATGTGGTCTGGCAATATTATGGCTTTAAGAGGTGTATTTTGTCCTGGTTTGTGTTCTTCTCTAAACCAATAAAGTAAACAGCGCGTGAGGCCTTGGGGTTTTATTTTTTAGAAGTTGTAACAACGAAAGCAGCCTGCATGAATGGGTAATTTCCGAAGAAGGGTCTCGGCCAAGACATCAGCTTTCCTGCTCCTCTGATGCTGCATGGCCTGTTGTGTTCATCCAGCTCGACACCTTGTTATCTCAGATTCTCCAGCATCAGCAGTTCTTACTATCTCAGTATGAATGGGTCATGTCAGGCTCCCACAGAACCAAGGTTTTAGTTTAGATTTCGACAGTTGTTGAGGTTTGAAGTTGGCTGTGGAAGCTGTTATCTCTCTCTCTCTCTCTCTCTCTCTCTCTGTTACAGCTAAAAGCAGGGGTTCTCTTTCTGCTACCAGAATCATGTGAGACAATCTGTTTTACTGACTTTGCCTTTGCCAAGGTGTGTTTATGGGAAATTATTACATTGGAACATTTGTTGTTTGGTAGTTAACTAATATATTATTCAATTAAGTTTTCCAGTAGAGTTAAACTAACCTCAATTCTTCTTTCTTTTGCTTGCATTTTAACTGGGGGGAATGTGGTTTTGCTGAAAGCTGAGTGGTGTGCCCAATCGATTTACATCTGGAACACAGCACCTTAGAATTGTCTTTAAATAAAAGTTGGAGTCCAGGTTATCTCCTTGATACATGTGTGTTGGGGACTTGGTCTAGTCCACAACCATGGAAGTAGATAATATAATCAAGCAAAGCTGTACAAAACTCTGGTGCGGCTGCACTTGGAGTATTGCATACAGTTCTGGTCACCGCATTATAAGAAGGATGTGGAAGCTTTGGAAAGGGTGCAGAGGAGATTTACTAGGATGTTGCCTGGTATGGAGGGAAGGTCTTACGAGGAAAGGCTGAGGGACTTGAGGCTGTTTTCATTAGAGAGAAGGTTGAGAGGTGACTTAATTGAAACATCTAAAATAGCCAGAGGGTCAGATAGGGTGGATCGGGAGAGCCTTTTTCCTGGGATGGTGACAGCGAGCACAAGGGGGCATAGCTTTAAATTGAGGGGTGAAAGATATAGGACAGATGTCAGAGGTAGTTTCTTTACTCAGAGAGGAGTAAGGGAATGGAACGCTTTGCCTGCAACGGTAGTAGATTCGCCAACTTTGGGTACATTGAAGTCGTCATTGGATAAGCATGTGGACGTACATAGAACAGTGTTGGTTAGATGGGCTTGAGATCGGTATGACAGGTCGGCACAACATCGAGGGCTGAAGGGCCTGTACGGTACTGTCATGTTCTATGTTCAAAGTCAGCATGGCTTCATGGTGGGGAAACTGTGCCTGTCAATTTTTTAAAAATTCTTTGAGTAAGTAACCTACAGGATAGATAAAACAGAACCAGTAGATGTATTGTGTTTGGACTTTAAAATGGCACTTGAAAAAATATCACCCTCAGTTTAACTAATATAATAAAAGAGCACGTAATTTTGGGATAGTATATTAGCATGTTTTCAGAATGGGTCAAATAATAGAAAATAGACAGTTGGGCTGAAGGGAGAGATAATGGGAACTTCAGATGCCGGAGAGTCCAAGATAACAAAGCATGAAGCTGGATGAACACAGCAAGCCAAGTAGCATCTCAGGAAAACCAAAGTTGAAGTTTTGGGCCTAGACTCTTCATCAAAGAGGGGGATGGGGAGAGGGTTCTGAAAATAAATAGGGAGAGAGGGGGAGGCGGACCGAAGATGGATAGAGGAGAAGATAGTGGGAGAGGAGAGTATAGGTGGGGAGGTGGAGAGGGGATAGGTCAGTTCGGGGAGGACGGACAGATCAAGGAGGCGGGATGAGGTTCGTAGGTGGTAAATGGAGGTGTGGCTTGAGGTGGGAGGAGGGGTTAGGTGAGAGAAAGAACAGGTTAGGGAGGCGAGGATGAGCTGGCCTGGTTTTGGGATGCAGTGGGGGAGGGGGAGATTTTAAAACCAATGCAGCCCACATGGATACCATTGGGCTGCAGGGTTCCCAAGCGGAATATGAGTTGCTGTTCCTGCAACCTTCGGGTGGCATCATTGTGGCACTGCAGGAGGCCCATGATGGACGTGTCGTCTAAGGAATGGGAGGGGGAGTTAAAATGGTTCGGGACTGGGAGGTGCAGTTATTTATAGAACATAGAACATTTCAGCACAGTACAGGCCCTTTGGCCCTCGATGTTGTGCCGACCTGTCATACTGATCTGAAGCCCATCTAAACTACACTATTCCATGTACGTCCATATGCTTATCCAATGACGACTTAAATGTACCTAAAGTTGGTGAAACTACCACTGTTGCAGGCAAAGCATTCCATTCCCTTACTACTCTCTGAGTAAAGAAACCACCTCTGACATCTGTCCTATTTCTTTCACCCCTCAATTTAAAGGTATGCCCCCTCATGCTCGCCGTCACCATCCCAGGAAAAAGGCTCTCCCTATCCACCCTACCTAACACTCTGATTATTTTATGTTTCAATTAAGTCACCTCTCAACCTTCTTCTCTCTCACGAAATTGCGAACAGAGCGGAGGTGTTCTGCAAAGCGCTCCCCAAGCCTCCGCTTGGTTTCCCCAATGTAGAGGAAGCCACACCGGTTACTGTGGATACAGTATACTACATTGGCAGATGTGTAGGTGAGCATCTGCTTAATATGGAAAGTCATCTTGGGGCCTGGGATGGGGGTGAGGGAGGAGGTGTCGGAGCAAGTGTAGCACTTCCTGCGGTTGCAGGGTAAGGTGCTGGGTGTGGTGGGATTGGAGGGGAAAGTGGAGTGGACAAGGGAGTCACTCCGGAAGGCAGGCAAGGGTGGGGATGGAAAAATGTCTCGGGTGGTGGGTTCGGATCGTAGATGGCGGAAGTGTTAGTTGGGCTGAAGGGAGGTGTAACTAATGGAGTACCACAGGGATCAGTGCTGGATCCATAATTATTGTCAGTAAAATATTACTGACTTATATACTTGAAGCAAACATACTATTGACAGGTTTGCAGATGACATAAAAATAAGTGGGAAGGCTATTCAGTTCCAAGAACGGCCAGGAGGCTGAACTGTTCAAAAGCAGAAGCTTTATTATGAAACAAAAAAAACTGAACAGGTCTGGCGGCATCAGTGAAGAGGAAACAAAGCCAATGCTTTGAGTCCAACAATCCAAAGTTAATGACCTTTAAGTGCGTTTCCTTAGCTGAGGTGGAGTGATGACCCTTATTCCCCACAGGAGACCTCCTCCTTGGAAAGATAGTTCTAGCTTCCACGTGACAGAGAACATAAAACATAGAACAGTACAGCACAGAACAGGCCCTTCAGCCCACAATGTTGTGCCGACCATTGATCCTCATGTATGCACCCTCAAATTTCTGTGACCATATGCATGTCCAGCAGTCTCTTAAATGACCCCAATGACCTTGCTTCCACAACTGCTGCTGGCAACGCATTCCATGCTCTCACAACTCCCCGTGTAAAGAACCCACCTCTGACATCCCCTCTATACTTTCCTCCAACCAGCTTAAAACTATGACTCCTCATGTTAGCCATTTCTGCCCTGGGAAATAGTCTATGGCTATCAACTTTATCTATGCCTCTCATTATCTTGTATACCTCAATTAGGTCCCCTCTCCTCCTCTTCTCCAATGAAAAGAGACCGAGCTCAGTCAACCTCTCTTCATAAGATAAGCCCTCCAGTCCAGGCAGCATCCTGGTAAACCTCCTCTGAAACCTCTCCAAAGCATCCACATCTTTCCTATAATAGAGCGACCAAAACTGGACGCAGTATTCCAAGTGCGGTCTAACCAAAGTTTTATAGAGCAACAAGATCTCACGGCTCTTAAACTCAATCCCCCTGTTAATGAAAGCCAAAACACCATATGCTTTCTTAACAACCCTGTCCACTTGGGTGGCCATTTTAAGGGATCTATGTATCTGCACACCAAGATCCCTCTGTTCCTCCACACTGCCAAGAATCCTATCCTTAATCCTGTACTCAGCTTTCAAATTCGACCTTGCAAAATGCATCACCTCGCATTTATCCAGGTTGAACTCCATCTGCCACCTCTCAGCCCATCTCCGCATTCTGTCAATGTCCAGCTGCATCCTACAACAGCCCTCTATACTGTCAATGACACCTCCAACCTTTGTGGCGTCTGCAAACTTGCTGATCCATCCTTCAATCCCCTCATCCAAGTCATTAATAAAAATTACAAACAGTAGAGGCCCAAGCACAGAGCCCTGTGGAACCCCACTCACCACTGACTTCCAGGCAGAATATTTTCCTTCTACTACCACTCGCTGTCTTCTGTTGGCCAGCCAATTCTGTATCCAGACAGCTACGTTCTCCTGTATCCCATTCCTCCTGACCTTCTGAATGAGCCTACCATGGGGAACCTTATCAAATGCCTTACTGAAGTCCATATACACCACATCCACAGCTCGACCCTCATCAACCTTTCTAGTCACATCCTCAAAGAACTCGATAAGGTTTGTGAGGCATGACCTGCCCCTCACAAAGCCGTGTTGACTGCATTTGATCAAGTCATGCTCTTCCAAATGGTCATAAATCCTATCCCTCAGAATCCTTTCTAACACCTTGCAGACGACAGATGTGAGACTTACTGGTCTGTAATTGCCAGGGATTTCCCTATTTCCTTTCTTGAAGAGAGGAATTACATTTGCCTCTCTCCAGTCCTCAGGTACGACTCCAGTGGAGAGCGAGGATGCAAAGATCCTCTCAAGTGGCGAAGCAATTGCATTTCTCGCTTCCCAAAGCAGCCGAGGACAAATCTGGTCCGGGCCTGGCGACTTGTCAATCTTAATGTTTGACAAAATTTTCAGCACATCAGCATCCTCTATCTCTATCCATTCCAGCATGCACACCTGCTCTTCAAAGGTTTCATTCACTACAAAGTTCATTTCTTTCATAAAGACAGGAGCAAAAAACTCATTTAGGGCTTCCCCTACCTCCTCAGACTCCACACACAAGTTCCCTATGCTATCCCTGATCGGCCCTACTCTTTCTTTGACCATTTTCTTGTTCCTTACATAAGTGTAAAATGCCTTTGTGTTTTCCCTAATTCGTTCTGCCAAGCCTTTCTCGTGCCCCCTCCTGGCTCTCCTCAGACCATTTTTGAGCTCCTTCCTTGCCTGCGTGTAATCCTCTCTAGCTGAACTTGACCCTAGCTTCCTTCACCTTATGTAAGCTGCCTTCTTCCTTTTCACAAGAAGCTCCACCGCTCTCGTCATCCAAGGTTCCTTTATCTTAACCCTTCTTGCCTGTCTCAGAGGGACATATTTACTCATCACTCGCAACAACTGTTCCTTAAACAGTCTCCACATGTCTATAGTGCCCTTGCCATGGAACAATTGCTCCCAGTCCATGCTTCCTAACTCATGTCTAATCGCGTCATAGTTTCCTCTTCCCCAATTAAATATCCTCCCATTTTGCCTAATCCTCTCCTTCTCCATAGCTATGTACAATGTGAGGCAGTTATGGTCACTATCACCAAAATGCTCTCCCACCACAAGATCTGATACCTGCCCCGGCTCATTTCCGAGCACCAAGTCTAGAATGGCCTCTCCCCTCGTCGGCCTGTCAACATACTGCGTTAGGAAACCCTCCTGAACACACCTTACAAAAACAGCTCCATTCAAATCTTCTGCTCGAAGGAGGTTCCAATCAATATTAGGAAAGTTAAAGTCACCCATTACAACAACCCTACTACGTCCACACTTTTCCAAAATCTGTTGACCTATGCTTTCTTCAATCTCCCTGCTGCTATTGGGGGGGCCTGTAGTAAACCCCTAACGAGGTGACTACTCCCTTGCTGTTCCTAATTTCCACCCATACTGACTCAGTAGGCAGATCTTCCTCGACAATGGAAGCTTCTGTAGCTGTGATACCCTCTCTGATTAGTAGTGCTACACCGCCTCCTCTTTTTCCCCCCTCCCTATTCTTTTTAAATGCTCTAAACCCTAGAACATCCAGCAACCACTCCTGCCCATGAGAAACCCATGTCTCTGTTATGGCCACAACATCATAGCACCAGGTACTGATCCATGCTCTAAGTTCATCACTTTTATTCCTGATACTCCTTGCGTGAAAGCAAACACACTTTAACTGATCCCTTGGTTCCTTCCCACGAAAATCCTTCCCACTAGCTGGTCTACCTCTTGCTACTGCCTCACCTGCATCAACTCACACCTCCGGTATACAGCTCAGGTTCCCACCCCCCTGCCATACTAGTTTAAACCCTCTCGAACTACTCGAGCAAACCTTCCACCCAGGACATTGGTCCCCTTCCAGTTCAGATGCAACCCGTCCTTCTTGTACAGGTCCCACCTTCCCCAGAAGGCATCCCAATTATCTACATATCTGAAGCCCTCCCTCCTACACCAGCTGCGTAGCCAGGTGTTAAGCTGCGCCCGCTCCCTGTTCCTCGCCTTGCTATCTCGTGGCACCGGTAGTAAATTAGAGAAAACTACTCTGTTAGTCCTGCTTTGCAGCTTCCATCCTAACTCCCTGTTGAGCGGTTGATTTATTACCATCTACCCCAGCCTGAAAACTATTGGCAACTCAACCTCTAGAGCTTGCTGGAGTAATTAATTTCACATATTCACCGTGATCAGAGAGAAGAAATTACTTGTGTGTTAAATAGGGGAACCCTTACTCTGAAGTCATGCTCTTTGGTCAGAGGCTCGCCCATTAAAGGAGACAACTTCTCCACATCTATCCCATCAAACCCCTTAAGAATCTTGTTTGTTTCAATAATGTCACCTCTCTCGTTATTCTAAGCTCCATGTACAGGCCCAATCTACTAAACTTCTCTTAAAATCCCTTCATAGCCAGGATCAACCTGATGAACCTTCCAATGTCAGTATACACTTGCTTAGATAAGGAGACAAAAACTATTTGTAGTATTCCAGCTGTGGAGTCACTGCAGTCCTATGTTGTTTTAGCAATTCTTCCTTTTTTCACTCCATTCCCTTTGAAAGAAAACAAAAATCATTCAATTTAAATTGAGAACGAGGAGGAGTAGGCCATTTGGCCCCTCGAGCCTGCCCCACCATTTAATATGATCATTGCTGATCTTTGAGACTCAGCTCCACTTACCCGCCCACTCACCATAACCCTTAATTCCTTTACTGTTCAAAAATTTGTCTAGCCTTGCCTTAAGAACATTCAGCGAAGTAGCTTCAACTGCTTCACTGGGCAGGGAATTCCACAGATTCACAGCACTTTGGGTGAAGAGGTTCCTCCTGACCTCGGTCCTACATCTGCTTCCCTTTATTTTGAGGCGATGCCCTCTAGTCCTAGTTTCCCCTGCTAGCAGAAACAACTTCTCTGCCTCCACCCTATCTATTCCCTTCATTACCTGTTTCTATAAGATCTCCCCTCATTCTTCTGAATTCCAATGAGTATAATCCAAGTCTACTCAGTCTCTCTTCATAATCAAACCCTCTCAACTCTGGAATCAACCGAGTGAATCTCCTCTGCACCCCGTCCACTGCTAGTATATCTCTTCTCAAGTAAGATGACCAAAACTGCCTCACCAGGACCCTATACAGTTGCGGTAGAGCCTCCCTGTTTTTAAAAGTCCATTCCTCTAGCAATGGCAGACAAAATTCCATTTGCCTCTTTAATTACCTGCAGCATCTGCAATCCTACTTTTAGCGATTCATGCACAAAGACACCCAAGTCCCTCTGCACAGCATGCTGCAATTTTTTACCATTTAAAACATAGTCCATTTTGCTGTTATTCCTACCAAAATGGATGACCTCACACTTATCAACATTGCACTCCATTTGCCAGATCTTTGCCCACTCACTTCGGCTATCTATATCCCTCTGCAAACTTTCAGTGTCTTCTGCACACTTTGCTCTGTCACTCACCTTAGTGTCAACCGCAAATTATGACAAACCACACAGTCCCCAACTCCAAATCATCTACATAAATTGTAAACAATTGCAGTCCCAACACTGATCCTTGAGGCACACCACTAGCCACTGACCGTCAACCAGAAAAACACCCGTTTACCCCAACTCTTTGCCTTCTACTGGTCAACCAATCCTCTATCCATGCAATACATTACCTGTAATACCATGCAACTTTATCTTATGTAGGAGCCTTTGGTGTGACACCTTGTCAAATGCATTCTGGAAATCCAGATACACCACATCCTCAGTTCCCTATTGTCCACCATTCAAGTAATGTCTTCAAAGAACTCCACCAAATTAGTTAAACATGACCAACCCATGCTGGGTGTTCCTAATGGGACAATTTATGTCCAGATGTCTTGCTATTTCTTCCTTAAAGGCAGATTCAAGTATTTTCCCCACGACCGAAGTTAAGCTAACTGGCCTTTAGTTACTTGCTTTTTGTCTACTTCCTTTTTAAAACAATGGCGTCACATCGGCTGTTTTCCAATCTGTGGGAACCACCCCACAGTCCAGTGAATTTTGGTAAATAATTACTAGTGCATGTGTTATTTCCCCCATCATCTCTTTTAGTACCCTGGGATGCATTTCATCAGGGCCAGGAGATGTGTCTACCTTTAGCCCATTAGCTTGCCCAGCACTGCCTCCTGAGTGATAACAATAGTTTCTAGGTCGTCATCTGCTATAACCTCCTTGTCATTAGTTTTCGGCATGTTATTTGTGTCTTCCACTTGAAGACCAACACGAAATAACTGTTTAATGTCTCGGTTATTTCCTCATTTCCAGCTATTAAATTGGCCTTCTCATCTTCCAAAGGACCAATGTTTACCCTCACCACTCTTTTACGATTGTTTATAACTTTTCTTTACAACTTTTTTTCTAGTTTTCTGTTGGCCTTTAAAGATTTCCCAATCTACTAGTTTCCCACTATTCTTTGCTTTTTTGTATGCGTTTTTTTTTCAATCTGATACTTTGTTTTCTCAGACATCCATGGCTGGCTCTCTCTTCCTACAATTCTTCCCAATCCCTGGAATATACTTCTGCTGAGCACTGAAAAATTGTTTTAAAAGTCCTCCACTGTTCCTCAATTGACCCACCATAAAGTTTTTGCTCCCATTCTACCTTAGCTAACTCCTCCCTCATTCCTTTATTGTCTTTGCTTAAGCACAGGACATAGATACTGGATTACTCACGCTCCATTGTTATTTTAAATTCAACCGTACTGTGATCGCTCCTTCCGAGAGGATCCCTAACTGTGAGATCATTAATTATTCCTGCCTCACTACACAGGACAAGGTCTAGGATAGCTTGCTCCCTCATTGCTCCCATTACATATTGTTAAGGAAATTATCGTGGATGCATTCTAAGAACTCCTCAAGGGGGCCATGACTGACCTGGTTTGACCAATTGATATGTAGTTTAAAACCCCCATGATAACTGCTGTACCAATTTGGCATCCCTAGAATCACAGAATCATGCAGTAGAGGCCCATCAGTCCATCAAGTCTGTAGCATCAAAACTACACTGGTCCAACATTCCAGCACTCAGCCCATGTTACAAGAGTTCATCTAAGTAGCTTTTAAAACTGAGATTACATGCCTGAACTACATTCCCAGTTAGTGCATTCTTTGTTTGTTACATTGTCACCCTCTCTTCCTTCCCCCCACCCCAGTGGGACTGTCTCTCCTTTCCAACTGGCAGTTCGACATACTATTGTTCTGCCATTCTCACATTCTAATCATTTCTCCACCAACATTCCAATCCCTGACTCCGTCCCCCACTATTGCATAAATGCTGCTCTCTCCACACTTCACTTCCGTTCTGAAGAGGCACCTCGACTTGAAACATTTGCTTGCTTTCTCTCCGTGGATGCTGCCTGACCTGTCTCTAGTACTTTTTGTTTCCAATTCAGATTCCACCATCTTCAGTAATTTGCTCCACCACCATCTCTGTGTGAAAATTCTTTTGCCAAAATCCCTTTAAACAACTTGCTGTATTTTAGGATGTAGACATGCTCGCTGAGCTGGTGGAGTTGGTTGCAAACATTTCATCACCTAGTGTGCCTCCAGTGAAGCAGAAGTGTTCTGTCCCGTTTGTTACTTATATGCCTTGGCCTGCTGGGGTGACTGGTACTAATTCCAGTTTTTTTGTCTATCAGTGGTCTGTACACAGGGTTGAATTCAATGTGTTGGTTGACAGAGTTCCGGTTGGAATACCGGGCCTCCAGCAATTCCCTGGTGTGCCTGTTTGGCTTGTGAGATTATCAACGTGTTGTCCCAATTGAATTTGTATCCCTTGTGTGTAGTGAGACAATTGAGAATCGGTCACGTCTCTTGGTGTCTCTGGAGACGGACTGATGCACTGATCCCTGGAATGGTAGGTTTAATGTATGTTGAACGGCTAAGGATCCTGGGATTGTGCTCATTCGAGTTTAGAAGGTTGAGGGGAGATCTGATAGAAACTTACAAGATAATGTGTGGTTTCGAAGGGGTGGACGCTAGGAAGTTGTTTCCGTTAGGCGGGGAGACTAGGACCGGTGGGCACAGCCTTTAAATTAGAGGGGGTAAATTTAAAACTGAAATGAGACGACATTTCTTCAGCCAGAGTGAGGTGGGCTTGTCAAATTCATTGCCACAGAGTGTGGTGGAGGCCAGGAAGTTAGACGTCTTCAAGGCAGAGATCGACAAATTCTTGATCTCACAAGGAATCAAGGGCTACAGGGAGAGTGCAGGGAAGTGGGGTTGAAATGCCCATCCGCAATGATTTAAATGGCGGAGTGGACTTGATGCGACGAATGGCCTTACTTCCACTCCTGTCTTATGGTCTTATGGACATTCTGGTAAATCTCCTGTACACCCTCTTATTGCAGTCATATCCTTCTAATAGTGCAGAAACCAGCACAGTACTCCAGCTGTGGCCTAACCAAAGTCCTATACGCTCTAATGTATCCTCCCTGCTCACATATCAATGCCTCAATCAAAAAATGCATGTCCCTTAACTACAGAGTATCCCCAATTTATGATAGTCTGACTTACAACACTTGCACCTATAAACATGATCCCATACATGGGTGTAATTTTAATTACCTGACAAAAGAACATTTCTTGCAGTTCTGAATGTTTTATGTTGTCCTGCATTCTGTCCAAATTGTGTACAAATCTAATTGTGAACAGCCTCACATACGGAGCTCCTTCACAACCCAAGGACTACGTGTACCCTGTCATTCTTTGAGTATTCCATGTCTTGTTACTTCTTCCAAAGTGCATCACCTCACACTTATCCAGGTTAAATTCCATATGCCACTAAAATGCCCATCTGGCTAATCCACTTATATCCTCATCTATATAAATTTATATGCATCACAACAGTGAAGGGGTCGATCATTAGAACATAGAACATAGAACATAGAACAGTACAGCACAGAACAGGCCCTTCAGCCCACAATGTTGTGCCGACCATTGATCCTCATGTATGCACCCTCAAATGTCCAGCAGTCTCTTAAATGACCCTAATGACCTTGCTTCCACAACTGCTGCTGGCAACGCATTCCATGCTCTCACAACTCTCTGTGTAAAGAACCCACCTCTGACATCCCCTCTATACTTTCCTCCAACCAGCTTAAAACTATGACCCCTCGTGCTAGCCATTTCTGCCCTGGGAAATAGTCTCTGGCTATCAACTATCATTGATCCCTGTGGCACCCCAATGGACACTAACCTCCTGTGTACCCAGTCTATTATGTGCTGCACTCGTGTGTACATTTTTTGATTCATGCACAAGGACATCCAATACCTCAATGCTTCAGTGGTGCAGTATTTCTCCATTTAAATAATTTTTACCTCTTTTGTCCTTCCCGCCAAAATGCATAGCCCTATATTTTCCCGTTATATTCCATCTGCACATTTCCCTTCAAGCCACACACCATTCTTGATTGGGACTATATCACCAATCCTTCACTGTTGCTGCCTCAAAACGCTCAACCTGCCCCAACAGCACTATAGTGCACCCAAGGCACATGGGCTGCAGCAGTTCAAGATAACTGCACCTTGAAAAGCAATGCGAGATGCGCAATAAATGCTAGTCTTGTCAGTGACTCCTACATCTCAAAAACAAAATCAAAAAGGATGCTTTGAATATAAAACGGATATACCTACTGTGAATCAAAACTGAATATCAAGCTTTGTGCCGTTTTAAAATTTATAACAAGAACGCCTCTCTTTCATTCTCAGAACCAAATAATCAACTCATACGTATGATTCTACAGGGACCATTTGAATTCCATTGCTTTGATCAGGGCTCACTCTTAATATGAAATGTGGATGTATTTTTGTTGTTTATTGTAGATGTCACTGGCTAGGCCACAAATTAGGAGTCATACAGCACAGAAGCAGACCCCCTGGTCCAACTAGTCTATGCCGAACATAATCCTAAACTAAACGGGTCCCACCTGCCTGGTCCTGGCCCGTATCCCACCAGACATGTGGTTTCAGTTCCAGTTGCTCCCTTTGCAGTACCACATCCACCACTCACGGAGTAGTGGGTCATTTTTACTGTCTCTCTTAATTTGTCCTACCGTTGCCAGAGTGTTCCCTACTTGCTCAAAGTAGAAAATGTCTACATAAGGACTGTTTGTTGTCAACTCATTTGGCAAAGGTAATCTAAAATCCTTCAGCATTCTCTCCTAAGTTTTTGATTTACAGCATCCCACAGTGGACTCCAGTTTTTACTTTTGAAGGGGACTTGTACAATCCCATGGCATCAATGATATGGCCTTAGTATTGTATGGAAATTATTTTTAAAAATCATAGTCATTTTTCCTCACTTCTTCAAATCTAACTTGTGAGGATGCTCTTTTTTAGGTTCTCCCTGTGAATAAAATATTGTCTTGGTAACACTGGACTCCTTTCAATCCACTTCAAATCTGATCCATGGCATGTTAGAATAATCCAAGCACAGATGGATTTCAAATGGAAATCTCTTGTTTTTGAATACTACTTTACGTGTTACAATAATCAAGTATTTCCGTGACTCAGGATCTCTATTCATCTGGAGATAGACTTGACTAAGGTCAATCTTACTGAAAAGCAGACCTCTAGCTGGTCCAACAAGTAGGTCATCGATTACAGGCAAAGCATACTGCTCAGCACATAGTGCTGGATTAGTAGCGAACTTGTAAGCAGTGCAGATGTAAACTCCAGCTATCAGTGGAATGATAGGTGTAGGCCAATCATTTTTGGATTCAAGGATTCCCATCTTGACCAGTGTCACTCAATTATGGTCATAGTGTCATAGAGGCGTACAGCATGGAAACAGAACACTTTGGTCCAACTCATCTACGCGAACAGAATATCCTAAATTAATCTAATCCCATTTACCAGTATTTGGCCCAGATCCTCTAAACCCTTCCTATTCATGTACCCATCCAAGTGCTTTTTAAATATTCTAATTGTACCTGCTTCCACCACTTCCTCTGGCAGCTCATTCCATACACACACCATCCTCTGCTTGGAAAACGTTGCCCCTTACTTTCATTTTAAATCTTTCCCCCTTCACCTTAAAGCTATGCCCTCTAGTTTGGACTCCCCTACTCGAAGGAAAAGGCCTTGGCTATTCATCGTATCTATGCCCCTCATGATTCTATAAACCTCCAAGTTCACCCCTCAGCCTCCAAAACTGCAGGGAAAGTAATCTATTCAGCCTCCCCATAGCTCAAATCCTCCACCCTGGCAACATCATTGGAAATCCTTTCTGAGCCCTGTCAAGTAGGTTTAATTCTGCCTCAACCTTTAGTCTGATTGCACGAGGCACTGATCCTGCCTTGCAACATTTTGCTTGACTCTGATACTTGATTTTCAATTCGACAGAGGACTTCTCCATGTTTCCCAGATCCCGATGAAAATAATGGCACACTTCTTTAGAATTTTGCAATGAATCAGTTTCAGAAGCTGACAAGCAACTTAGTTCAACCCAACTGAGTTTGATTTTTTTTCCAGCCATGGTCCTCCCAGTGAAACTAGCAGATTATCCATGCTGTCATTGTACCATGTAGATTTTCTTCCTACTCTTCACTTTCAGAACTTTTGCTGTTCTCTGCTCATATTTCTTTCCCAAACACACCCATTCAATGGGCCCTTTATTGCCGCAGTTTCTGCATACGACTAATTTATACCAGCAATTTGCTGTTGAGTGAAGTGCCCTTTCACACCAATGGCAGTTGTGAGTCTGTGTTGGTGCTCATCTCTCAGCTGCCACTATTCCTACTATTTCTTCATAAGTTTTGAAACCCGGCTTCTCTGGTTGTACCAGGCTCCTCAGGTGACTAAGGACATTCCCACACCCTGCCATAATACCAGGAACAATGGATTCGCTGGGTGGAGGAATTTGAGGTCTCTTTCCGATCAAATATTTAACAGCTGAACTGTGACAAGATCAAACAGGGACAGTGTGGATTTATGAAAGGGATAGAGGGAAATCGTACTTGACAATTTTTTGGGATTCTTTGTGGATGTAACTCATTCAGTTGATGAGGGGGGAACCACTGGATGTGAATTCTTTGGGCTTTCAGAAGGCTTTTCACAAAATCCCACATAAGAGATTAGTGCTTTAAATTAAAGCCCATAGGATTGCCGTAGTATATTGAGATGGAAATAAAACTGGTCAGCAAGTATCAAAGGATAGGAATAAATGGTCTTTTTCCAAAGGCAGACTCAGGTGGTGTGTCACAAGGATCTGTGCTCAGATTCCGGCTACCCACCTATTCAAACGAAGGAATCAAATGCAATATTTCCACATCTGCAGATGACACAAAGCTGGATGAGAGGGTGAGCTGTAAGGAGGATGCAGAGGTGCTTCGGTGTCATTGGGACAAGCTGAATGACTGGGCAAATGTGAGACAGATACAGTATTACACGGATATATGTTAGATTATCCACTTTGGGAGCAAAAACGGAAAGGCAGATCATTACCTGAATGGGTACAAATTAAGACATGGGTATGTAGAATAAGATCTGGGCAAACCTGGACTTCAGTCATTGAAGGTAAGCATGCAGGTGCAGCAAGCAGTAAAGATGGCAAATAGCAGAAGGGCCTTCATAGTCAGAGAATTTGCATTCAGGAGTGGGGATGTCTCACTACAATTACACACCAAGAATATTACGTGCAGTGTTGGCCTCTTTATCTGAGGACACACACTCTTGCTCTAGGGACAGTGCAGCTAAGGTTTAGCAGACTGTTTCCTGGAAGGTAGACTGGCATATAAGGAGAGGTTGCGTCAGATAAGATTATACCACTGGCATTCAGAAGAATGAGGGGCTTCTCATCGAAGCTTAAAATTCTTACAGGACCAGACAAGTCAAATGGAGGGCAGATGATCTTGATGGCAGGGATGTACAGATCAAAGGAGTCACAGACATTCTTCATACCCTTAAATGAAGATGAGGAGATATTTCTTCACCCAGAGACTGATGAGCCTACAGAATTCACTACCACAGAAATCAATGCTAAAACATTGCACAGTTTCAAAAAGGAGTTTGGGTTTAGCACTTGGAACTAAGTGGATCACAGGATATAAGGTTAAAGGAGGAACAGGCTACTGTGTTGGATGATTGGATATATTCATAATGAATGATACAGCAAGCCTGAAGGGCCAAATGGCCCATTTCTCATTCTACTTCTTATGTTTCCGTGTAAAGTAAATGGTCACAAACTTGGCAGATGGAATATAATGTGGAAAATGTCAGGTTATGTGCTTTGGCAAGAAGAATAAAAGAGCTATATGTTATTAAAATGGAAAAAGATTGCAGAAAGCTGCAGTACAGGAGGAATTTGGAGGTCCTTGTGCCTGAATCATAAGAAGTTAGCAACCATGCTCAGCAACTAATAAGGAAGTCTCCTGTTGGCCTTTAGAAGGAATGGAATAAAAGAAGAGCGAAGTATTGCTAAAACAATACAAAGGACTAGACAGACCACATCTCAAACACAGCAAATACTTTTGAACCTTTATCAAAGGAAAGAAATCCCAACATTGGAGGCAGTCTCGAGAAGGTTAACTAAGTTGATTCTATGTACAGAAGGATCTTCTTTCTAAGGAGGTCAAATAGGTTGGACCTGTACTCTTTAGAATTTAGAAGAGTGAAAGGTTACCTTATTAAAACATACAGGATTCTGAGGGGACCTGTAAGTGTCGATGCAGAAAGTTTGGTTCCTCGTGTAGGAGAATCTACGACCAAAGGGCATCATCTCAGAATAAGGCATGACATATTTAAGACAGGGATGAAGATGAATTTATTTCCTTTGAGGGCTGGATTTTGTGGAATTGTTTACTCCACGGGCCTGTTGCAGCTGGGTTACTAAGAATATTCAAAACAGAGATAGCCATGATCTGATCGAACGGTGAAGCAAATTCAATGGGCTAAAAAGCCTACTTCCATTCCTTCATTTTATGGCTTTACGACCCCTACATTCCTGGGTTTTTCAGTCCTCACACACTCTTTGGAACAATGTCTTTCGAGTATTTATTGTTTGCCACTATCCCTTTAGTTAAACTGCTTCACCTCATGCATCGTTTTGTTTTGCTTGTGACATTTCACATTTTAGAAGGGATAACACAATGCAAGTTGATCAACAGCAACAACAAGAGCAAAGTTGCTGCAAAATCCCAGTAGGTCTGGCAGCATCCGTGAAGGGAAAAATAGAGTTAACATTTCGGGTCTAGTGACCCGAACTCAGAACAGTGAGCAAAGATCACCACTCTTTGCAATTATCATCTTTTCATCTTGTAGATATATCTGCCACAAACCTCACCCATCGATCCAGGCTGAGGATTCATTACCACACAAGTTTGCTTTCCTGCACTGAATACTGGGTCCTTCTGTCTCGGAGTGAGAATCACACCGACATTTCTGACTCAGAAGGAGGGCCACTGCTGACTAAACCACACTGTATCCCAGATCCCCTCACATTTTGCTGTATTGAACTCTATCTGCCATTTCATTTCCCATTCTGTTGGCCTATTGCAGTTGATCAGAATCATCCTCATTGTTTGGGTTCCTGCAAGTTTAGCAATAGTGGTAAATTTTGGAAGTTCACGCTCTATTACTCATTACTGAGGTGTGCAATAATAAGATGGTAACTATACCAGGGGATTTCAACTTCCTCAACATTGTTTGAGACAGTCGTAATCAGTGAATCATGCAATATATGAGGCCCTTCAACCCACTGAGTCTGCACTATCAAGGATATACTACTATATACACTAGACCCACTGTCAACACACTAGGTCATAGCCTTGAACGTAATGACACGTCAAGTGCTTTTTAAAGATTCTGAGATTTCCCGTCTCAACTATAATCCCAGAGAGTGTATTTCAGACTCCTCTGGGTGAAAAAGGTTTACCTCTAATCCCCTCTAAAACTTTCTTTTTAAAATAATGTCCACCTTGTTATCGAGTGTAAAGTGCATAGTGTAAAAAGGAGTTGGATTTCTAAATACGTGTTCAGCAGAGTTTATTATGTCAACACATAGAAGGTCCATCAAGGGACAGTCCAGTCCCAGATCTAATTCTGGGGACCAAAGTTGCCAAGGTGTTTAAGGTGGTAGTGGGGAGGCTTTTAGTGATAGCAACCACTGTTATGAAAAGGAAAATGGTAGTTTGCAAAAAAAATAATTTTGGATTGGAGGAAGGCAGATGCTATGAAAATAAAGCAGGATCTGACCAAAGTAGAACAGGTTCAGCTACGTCTGGCAGATTCTACAGCAGAAATTGAAGGTGTGATTGAGAAGAAAGTGGGGAAAGCACAGGCCCAACATCCTTTGGGATGAAATTTGAAAATAACAAGACAAAGAACCCTGGATGTGTAGGAATATTCAGAATTGGTTAAGAACAAAAAAAAGAGGCTTTTGGGAGGTACAAAGGGAGCAAATGATGGAGGCCTCAGTGGAGTATAGAAAGCTCAGAGGGAACTAAAAGCAGTTAGGAGGAAACAGGTGCATGAAAAAACATGAAGATAAAATTTGACAGATCCCAAGATATTTCACAAGTACATTTCGGGGAAGAAGATAACCAGAGAAAGAATGGAGCCCATTAGGGTCCGGGGGAAAACTTTATACCGTACAGAAGGACACTGGTAGAGTGTTTCACTTTAGTTTACATTCAAGAGGAGGAAGATGTAGGTAGGGAACTTGGGGACAGGGACTGAGGTACTTGAGCAGACTGACATAGGGAGTGAGGCTTTGCCAGGCCTAAAAGTCGATAATTCTCTACGTCTGAAGGGGTTGTATCGTATGCCGCAATGAGAGATGAGAGGAAATTACAGGGGCTCTGACCCAAACTTTCAATTCTTCTCTGGCTACAGGGGAATTGGTAGAGGACAACTAATGTGGTACCATTTTTCAAGGAGAGAGAGAGATACACCAGGAATTACAGACCAATGAATCTCACATCAGTGGGAGAGAAACAACTGGGGAAATTCTGGAGGAGAGAATTAATCTCCACTTGGAAATGCAAGGTTTGATCAGCATGGCTTCATCAAAGTGAGGTCACACTTCACAATTTTGATACAATTTTGCGAGGTATGCAGGTGCCCAGATTTTCACAAGGGTTTTGATGAGCAATAACACATTGGGCTACTTAATAAGATAATAGTCCATGATGTTGCTGGCGTATATTATCATGAACAGAGGACTGGCTCACTAATAGAAGACAGAATTGGGACAAGGGAGGCATTTTCAGACTGGCAACCTGCAACTAGCGGAGCACCACACAGATTAGTGCTAGGGACACAATGATTTATAAAATACATTAATGCCTTGAATGAGGAAAGAGAATATACTGTAGCTGATGACACAAAACCATGTGGGAAGGCAGTTAGTGAGGATGAATCAAAAAGTCTGCAGAAGGATATTGACAGGCTAAGAAAATGGGCAAAAACTTAGCAGATGGGATATAATGTCGGGAAATGTGAGCTCATGTATTTTGGCAGGAAGAATAGAAAAGCTGACTATTATTTAAATGGAGAATGACTGCAGAAAGCTATAGAACAGAGGGATTGAAATATTCTCGTCTACAAATCACAAAAAGCAAGCTTCCAAGTTCATTGGGTAATGAAGAAGGCAGATGGAATGGAATATAAAAGTATAGAGATTTTGTTAAAATTGTACGAGGCAATAGTCAGATCACAGCTTTAACACTGAGAACAGTTTTGGGAGAAATATCTAAGGATGTGGAGGAAGTTCAAATAAGTTCTAGGAGGTTAAGAAGATTGAGTCTGTTCTTGTTGTAATATACAAGAATGAGATGCCACCTTATTGAAACTTACAAGATTTTTGACAGGGTAGATGCAGAGAGTTTGTTTTCCCTTGTGGGAGAGTCTAGGACCAGAGGGCATAATCTCAGAATAAGGGGTCACACATTTAAGATAGAGATTGGGAGGAATTTCTTCCCTCTGAGGGTTGCAAATCTGTGGAATTCTTTGCCACAAAAGACTATTGAGGCTGGTCATTAAGTAAATTTAAGGTTGAGATAGACAGCGGATATTGGGAAAAGGCAAGGAAAGTAGACTTGAGAATTAACTGTTCTGCCATGGTCTCTTTGAATCGCAGAGCACATTCAAAGGGCTGAATGGCCTATTTCTGCTTCTGTGCTCTATGCTTATATTGCAGCTGATGTAGTTTGTATGGATTTCAAAAACGCCTTTGACAAGGTCCCACATGTGAGACTAATAATAAAGGTAAACACATCTGGCACCACTGGCTATGACGGCAAGGTCGTTCTAAAATGGCACAGTGGTAAGAGACAGAGCACAGAGGTAGAAGGCTGTTTGTGCGACTGGAAGCTTGTGTCAAATGGCGTACTGCAATGTTCCATATTGGGTCCCTCACTGTTCGTGATATATATAACATAATGAGATATTGACGGGTTGATCAGATGAGCAGATCAGTGGCACACAGAATTTAATCCTGAAATATATCAGGTGATGCACATCAGAAGAAGTCACAAGACAAGGAGGTACTCAATGAATGGCAAGACACTAGGATGCTTAGGGGACACAGACAGATCATGGGGTGCTTGTCCACAGAACCTTGAAGGTGGCAGGACAGGTTAACAGGATGATTAAGAATGCATACTGAGAACTTGCCTTTATCAGTCATGGCACAGATGGTTTCAGCTGGAAGGTTCCGTTGGAATTGTATAGAACTTTGGTTAAGCCAAAGTTGGAATACTGTATGCCGTTCTCATCACCACACTGTTGGAAGAATGTGATTGAATTGGAGGGGGTGCAGAGATTATTCACTAGGATATTGCCTGGGGCGGAGCACTTTAGTTCTGAAGACTGGCTGGATAAGCTCAGGTTGTTGTCTTTAGAGCAGAGAAGGCTGAGGAGGGACGTGACTGAGGTGCATAAGATTAGGAGGGGCAAGGTGAGGAAGCAGCCATATCCTTAGATGAAGGGTCAATAACAAGGAGATACAATTATGAGGTGAAGGGTAGGAGATGTAGAGGGGATTTGAGGAAAAATATTTTTACCCAGAGGGTGGTGGTAATCTGGAATGCAATACCCAGAAGGGTAGTTGAGACAAGAGAGCTCGCAATTTTTTAAAAAGTACTGGGATGAGCACATGAAATTAAAGGTTATTCTCCAAGTGCTGCAAAGTGGGATTAGTGTAGTGAGGTTTGCATCGACTTGACTGGCTGAAGGGCCTTTTGTGTGCCATATTCCCAAATTCAAATCATGTATCTATCTCCAAAAATCAGTGTCCTAATACTTGGGAAACTGCTAATAGCGATCTTCTCATCTATTTACCATAACTTGCTGCTTCTGTCCTTCAGCCATCTTTTTTAACCAAATTTGATAGTGACCGATATATTCCATGAATCTCAATTTTATAAATCAGTCAGTCTTTTACGTGCACCTTCTCCTCATCCTTATCTGGGAAAGATTGCACTGCTTCATGAAGGCAGGCTAAAGTAATTCAGCATTACAGCCATACTCTGGTAGTATAATGACAGCATCAGTGACAGTACATTAAGTGCCTTATATCAATTGTTTCAAAGCTGGGGTCTACAGTAGAGAGGTATTTGGAGATCTACAAACCAAATCATCTGTCATAACTTGAGATTAAATATATTGGAAAAAAGCATACTAACTAACGCGAGCTTAAATGGTGATAAATTAAATGTAACTAATTGGAAAAGTAATATTCCTCATCCAACCTGGGTAAGCGATGCCGCTCTGCACTGATAGGCTGGAAAGCTGCAGTCAAGAACAGATATTCACTATTTATCATCAAGTCGAAACAATTCCGGAATGCTTTTATCTGTCATGAATTTTTAATTATTGCAATTTGAAACTCGCAAGTATTTAGTGATGTTAAAAATATACAAAAGGATCCAGCCCTTTTCTTGATTTATCAGGCTAACAATAGAAGAGCATTTGGATAAAGTGGATATACATTATGAGTGCCCTTATCAAACACCCGTCCAGGGGCTGACAGATATCAGAGTTAGAAGCAAATACACACATCGGGGCAGCACAGTGGCTCAACGGTCAGCACTGCAGCCTAACAGCACCAAGTACTGGGTTCGATTCCAGCCTCAGATAACTGTCTGTGTGGAGTTTGCACATTCTCCCCATGTCTGCGTGGGTTTCCTCCGGGTGCTCCAGTTTCCTCCCACAGTCCAAAGATGTTCTGACTAGGTTGATTGGCCACGCTAAATTGCTCACAGTGTTCAGGGGTGTGTGTGGGTTATCGGGGGATCGGTCTGGGTGAGATGCTGCAAGGGGCAGTGTGGACTTCTTGGGCTGAAGTGCCTGTTTCCACACTGTAGGGAATCTAATCTCATCTCCATGATAACCGTCAGGAAGTAGCTTTTTAAAAAGATGATTAGAACACTTCTTTACATGTAGCCCTTTGTATTATGAATATGCAATTAATAATAGATAGGTTAGTGATTGCTTTTAATATGAAGGCATTCAATCAAAAAGGTTCGAGAACGATTGCCTACCTTAAAAGGTTAAACACTGGAAGGAGCTCACATTTAGAAGGTAGAAGGAACTATGCAAAATCCATCAGATACTTGGAGAATCACCAAGCGATACAAAATATACACTGCTCCTCAAATGGATTCAAAGAGGAAATTGGTTAATATGTTAGAGCATATAGCGTCATAGCAACAAGGACCAGGAGTAGCAAGGACAGTATGTGCTGCCCATCCATAGTTCCTCCAAATTGTTTGACTATTTCAGAATGCAGTTAAGTGTCAACCACATTATTGTGGATCTGGAGTCATATGTGGGTGAGATCAAATAAGAATGGCAGAGCTCCTTTCTTAAAGAACATCAGTGAATGAGTCAAGTTTTTATAACGGTGAATAGTCTTACAGTGACAGTGTAACCATCACTGAGACCAGCTTTATTTATGATTATATCAATTTGAGCATGTGTTGGATAACTGGCCCCCTCAAGCCTGCTTCACCATTCAAGAAGGTCGTGGCTGACTTGACTGCAATCTCGGCTCCACATTCCCACCTACCCCCAAAATTATATTGAACTGAATTCAAATTCCATCAGCTGTTACAGTGGAATTTAAGCCTATACTCTACAGCATTGTCCCAGGCCTCTGGATTACTAATCCTGTGACATTAATAGTGCCTCACTGACTACCCCAGCATGTCAATCCCCGTTCTGAGCATACTTCTTGGCTGAGGCTCCACATTTTCTGGAGTACAGAATTACAAAGTTCACCTCTCTGTGAGTGAAGAGGTTCCTCATCTATCGCTGTTGCTACATTTTATTCTGAGATTGATCTCAGGTTCTACAGCCTGATCTCTTAATTCAAATTACAATAACCTGGCTTTTCAAATGCCCTGTCACATTATCCTTGCCAAGAGATTGATTGTTCATGGTTATGTACAGCATGTCCATGTTGATTTTTCTTCATTTAAGTGCCGTCACCAATCTTAAAGACACTACTAATGCATTTGGTCATGGGAGAGGTTGAATGAGCAAAATCGGACCTTCATTTCTTCCCCACCCCAGCCTCAAAAGGTTTTGTCTTCATTTCAAATTTTTCACATCTCATGGATAAACCTTTACCTTTCTGGTCCCTTCAAGAAGTGCATCCTACCCAAATTATCCCGAGTGTCTCATCTTAAAAATGAGAATATCTTTTGATATCCTCACTGTGGAACAAATCCATTATATACTTAACATAGGATTCAGGTCAAGTTTGTTTTTTTCCCCACTGTTTGTTTAACTTCCTCGCCAATGCCCCACGATTTCTCAAGAAACTATTAGTCTCTCTCCGTATCAGAACATTCTTCAAAAAACTAATACTTTCTCCAGATCTTGATATAAAAACTGGCGAGTTTCGGTTCGAGATGAGTTCCACAGCGCAAACTCATACTTCAACCTTTTAGCCATATAAATCATTTGACAAGCAGATTCTAGGGAGTCAATCTGCAGGATAAAGTGACATCTGAAATGCTGTACATTTACTGCAAACAGCCAAGTTCAGTTTTGCTGGCTTCCACAAATCTTTGACAGCATGGCCGTGGGTGTGAATCACTTCGGACTGGCCAAATCACTAAAATCCCTCTCCTTTTCTCATCTGAACACTGCCCCAGAGCAAGATCATGTGAATGCACTGCACTTTCCACATACATGGTGGCAATGTCCAGGTCTATTCATTTCTTCCACTGTCTCTACATAACCGGGCAGTTTCCATCTATTAAATCTTGTACAGAACGAAGCCATTATCTTTGGTCCTTGAAAGGACGTCTGCTTGCTAGCTACTGGTTTTCATTGTACCCTTTGTTATTTTGACCCAGAGTTTAAATTCTGGCCACATAGGCCTGATGTCACAAAGTCTACTTATTTTCACATCCACAACATTTGGCCCTAGTTAAGTCCGTTCGTTTTGAAACCCTACCGCATTGATTAACTCTGAACATGACCATTCCGATGAATATCAAGTTGGCCTCCCAAGTTCTCCTTTTCTTTAACATGGCATCATTTCAAAGTCTGCTGACTCTGTCTTAACACGCACCAAGTTCCATTCACCCATCTTTCTCTGCGCACTCTGACCTACAATGGCTCATAGTTAAAGCAGTGCCTTGGTTTTCACATTGCTGTCTTGGCTTTCAAATCCCTCCCTGACCTTGCAACACCGATGCACATCCCCTGACAATGTCCAACTCATAGCCCCTCTAGGCACATTAACTCCTTTAATTCCAGCCTCTCAACACAATTTGTGCTGTTCCATCATCGACAGCCTGACATTCAACTTCCTAGGGCCTAAGCTTTAGAATTACCTTGCTGAACCTCTGCATCATTCTTTCCTCCTTCAAAACAGTCCTTAAAATCTACCTCTTTGATGAGGTTTCAATCATCTACCTTCGGATCTCTTTCAGTACTCAGTATCAAATTTTACTTTATAAAGCTCCTATGACATGCCTTGCGATGTTTTATAAAGTCATGTCATAGAAGCTGTTGTGGCAATTGCTCAGAATATGGTTATATTCTGGGCTGAAATTCTCCATGACACTCATCATTAAAGTATTTTTCTGTTATAAAATGGGTAAATAGTACAGTGACTTCAGGCCAAGGGATGATGTGGTTAAACACCCAAGTTGCACTCCCTGCTATTGGCTTCATGAAGACAGTGTCTCCCTTTCATTTGAAGAAATCTTCTGTATTTTCTCAAATACTTTATTAATTGTACTTTTGCTGTTGATGGTTTCCAATGAACATCAACCATTCCTTGCCTTTTCAATTTCAAACTTCCTTACATTCTCTTAATTTCTTTTGCTATACCTGATTTGAAACAAACCATTCCTCTTTTAATTCACTGTACTGCTCAGTCCTTCATCTAGTTATTTCCCAATCATTAAGAAGACATCCTGTTGCTTTCCTCATTCACTCTAGACTAAGATGCCTGTCTGCCCTTAGCAGATTGCATTTTCAGCAACTTTATAGACAAACGTCCTTTGAGTGGAAGGTTGTCAGGTCATGCCGAACTGATGTCTCAACAACTGCAAAATCAAGCTCATTATAATCAATGACATCTGACAAAAGGCACGCAAGGAAGCTCACAACAAAACACAGCACGAGATTACAAATTCTGAAATATGTGAACGTACTTACAACAGACCGCTTTCTGGAGTTGGCGGATCTTCATTGCTGTCCGATATGCAGAAAAACGCGCGTTGTTTAAATCACCTGCATTCAAAAAAATCTTTCGATACATTTTTCCTAACTGTTAGTACAAACCATTTCAATTGGAACACATGCTCAACTACTCTGCAATGAATACAGGGGGATAAATATCTGCCGAAGAATACAAGGCACAGTAAAAGGAAATGATAACTCCTCGGTTCAATTTATTTCCACATATTTTCAGGGATGGGAACATCACTGACAGGACCAGCATTTGTTACCCATTCCTCATGTAGGTGGTCAAAAGCTACATGAAATTCACGTCATAACTGGCAAACAGCATCTGGTGAATACAGTGGAACTCACGAAAGACTCACTGTCAGCTTTATAGTAGGAGGGAAAAGATTCAGATAATCACGGTTGATGTAAAGCCTGCATTCTCGCCGCCTGGTTTTTCAGGGCCACAAAGGGTTTTGAGATCTGAAATGGTATATTTGACTCATGAGCACACATCAAATGCAAGTTGCCATGGATGCCATTCTGACAAGTCTACGTTGCATGCAGCAAATGCCTGATGAAAGGATGTCGAGGAGGCAAGATATTGCCAATACTGTGATATCAGAGCTCAATGCTTAAAGTCCCTCAATGACACATTGCTGAAAGTACGATCACCAGGAACATGAATAACCCCTCTGCCAGAGTTATTTAAAGACACTGTCAGCTACTTGCAGATTAATTACTGATGGATTCATAGAGCATACGAACATAGAACAGTACAGCACAGGACAGGCCCTTCAGCCCACAGTGTTGTGCTGAGCTTTTACCCTAAACCTAAGGTCTAGCTAACCTCCACCCTTACCTTATACTATCATCCATATGCCTGTCTAACAGCTGCTTAAATGCTCCAAATGAAGCTGACTCCACTCCCCTCTCTGGCAATGCATTCCACGCTCCTGCCACTCTCTGAGTAAAGAACCTACTTCTCACGTCTTCCCTGTATCTACCTCCACTTAGTTTTAAACTATGCCTCCTCATAAGAGCTACCTCCACCCTCAGAAAAAGTCTCTGGTTATCCACTCTCGATCGATATTCATACCAGTTATTGCCAAAATGTATGTGTGTTGATATTTTTTAGACTTCTTTAAAGTTGCCAAAGCCCACATCTAAGTTCTGAAGGACTCTGTGAAAACTTCAAGGCTGCTACGCAAATCATTCACAGGCATGGATGCAGTAATAGACATCTGCAAAAAACCATGTAGGTCAATGCTTCATATCCTGGCCAATGTCAATAATGCTTTCAAGTTGCAAGTCTGCTTTGCCAGCCACTTTCAGCCATCAAAAAATTAAGGGGTAGCTACTGAGCTAAAGAGCCAAGCCACTAACAACTGGGCTTCTGACTCTTACACACAACACAGAACATAGAACATAGAAAAGTCTAGCACAGTACAGGTCCTTCGGCCCACCATGTTGTGCCGTGGAATAATCTCAATCCAAAAATAACTGAACCTAACTTACATTCCCCTCAATTCACTGCTGTCCATGTGCATGTCCAGCAGTCGCTTAAATGTCACTAATGGCTCTGCTTCCACCACTACCACTGGCAAAGTATTCCATGCGCTCACAACTCTCTGGGTGAAGAACCTCCCTCTGACATCTCCTCTATACCTTCCTCCTAACACCTGAAAACTACGCCTCGTGGCAGTCAATCCTGCTCTGGGGAAAGGTCTCTGCCTATCGACTCTATCCATGCCTCTCATTACCTTGTACACCTCGATCAGGTCACCTCTCTTCCTCCTTCTCTCCAGAGAGAAAAGTCCGAGCTCAGTCAACCTCCTCAACCTGGTAAACCTCCTTTGCATCCTCTCCAAAGCCTCCACATCTTTCCTGTAATAGGGAAACCAGAACTGGACACAATATTCCAGTGTGGACTCACCAGGGTTTTGGAGAGCTGCAGCATAACCTCGCGGCTCTAAAACTCGATCCCCCTGTTAATAAAAGCTAAAACACCATCTGATTTCGTAACACCCTTATCCACTTGTGTGGCAACTTTGAGGGAGCTATGCACTTGAACACCAAGATCCCGCTGTTCCTGCACACTGCCGAGAATCTGCCTTTAATCCTATATTCAGCATTTAAGTTCGACCTTCCAAAATGCATCACCTCGCATTTATCCAGGTTGAACTCCATCTGCCATTTCTCAGCCCACCTCTGCATACTGTCAATGTTTTGCTGAAGCCTGTAATAGCCCTCAATACTATCAACGGCACCTCCAACCTTTGTGTCATCAGCAAACATACTAACCCACCCCTCAACCTCCTCGTCCAAGTCATTTATAAAAACTACAAAGAGCAGAGGCCCAAGAACAGAGCCCAGCGGGTCACCACTCAGCACTGACCTCCAGGCAGAATATTTACCATCTACAACCACTCTCTGCCTCTTGTCAGCCAACCAATTCTGAATTCAGCCTGCCAAATCACCCTGATTTCCATACCTCCCGACTTTATGAATGAGCCTGCCGTGGGGAACCTTATCAAATGCTTTGCTGAAGTCCATGTACACCACATCCACTACTCGACCCTCATCAATCTGTCTCATGACCTCCTCAAAGAACTCAATTCGATTTCTAAGGCATGACCCGCCCCTCACAAAGCCATGCTGACTCCATTTAATCATGCTTTGTGCATGTGCAACAGCACATACACATGAAATTTGACAGGGCAGGTCTTCGTCTTCCTGAAACAAATTTTCTGCTGTCTGGATAACTCTGGGGAGGCTTCCAGCGCTTGGCAGGGGTAGCAATTGACATAGTTGCATGATTGGGACTACAGTAGGTGAAAATAAAGGCATCACCTACTCACTAACACTCAGATGGGTTTCTACCAGGGCCACCCAGCTCCTGGCCTCATTGATGCCCTGGTTCAAACATGGACAAAAGAGGTGAGGGAGTGAGGGCGACAGTGATTGTTCTTGACATCAAGGCCACATTTGACCAAATGTGGCATCCAGGGAAACGAGCAAAACTGGTTTTAACGGGAATGGGGGGAAAGCTCCCTGCTCGTAGGAGTCAGATTGAGCGCAAAGAAGATGGATATGTTTGTCTGGAGTTAGAATCTTGGTGGCACACTGCATGGAAGGAAGCCTTTCTGCCCAACACATTATGTATCCAGAGATTATGACATTGAAGGCTCTGCTTCATGGTGCCAAATTCCTCATTACAACTATTCACAAACTCCTTTTTTGTCCTGCTTACAATGACTGGATTCTCCACCTCCCACCGCGAGGTCTTTTCCCATCTGAGCAAATAAGACCGTAAGATATCTGAGCAGCTTTAGGCCATTCTGCACACTGAGTCTGCTCTGTCATTCAAGCACGGCTGACATACTTCTGAACCCCATTCTCCTGCCTTCTCCCCGTAACCCTTGATGCACTTACTAGTCCACAAACCTATTTATCTCTGTCTTAAATACACTCAATGACTTAGCCTTCGCAGTCTTCTGTGGCAATGGCTTCCACAGTTACAGACTCTCACTCTTTGTTGCACAGAATAGAGTCAATCCCACTGACTATACCACGTTGCGTTTATCAAGCCCCATTGAAAGAGTTTTTTTACCACAGTGCGATAGTCAATTTGCACATCCACCCTAAAGCTCATGCATTCTAGTTCCGCTATCAGCCTCATTCAGTCACAGAAGAACATGGAAACTAGAAGCAGAAATAGGCCAATCAGCCCTTCAAGCCAAGTCCACCATTCAATAAGATCGTGGCTGATCTTCCATCTCGATATCATATTCCCACTTTCCTTACTTATTGATGCTTTTAACATCTAAAAATCTATCACAGAATCAAAGAAACCCTACAATACAAAATGTTTTCAGCTGATTAAGTCGACACTGGCCCTTCGAAGTGCATCGTGTCCAAGACTGGCCCCTCCATCCTTGCCCCATAACTATGCATTTACCATGCCTCATCCACTTTGCCTGCACATTTTTGGACTGTGGGAAGAAACCGGAGCACCTGGTGGAAACCCACATAGACACAGGGAGGATGTACAAACTCCACACGGACAGTTACCCAAGGGTGGAATCAAAACAGGTCACTGTCACTGAAGGCTGAGAAGTTAGAAAAGGCAATGGTAATTTTTTTTCTTTTTTCAATATTGGGATGAGGGCATCGCTGGCGAAGCAGCAGTAATTGCCCAGCCCTGATTACCCAGAGGGTAGTTAAAAGTCAACCACATTGCTATGGGTCTGGAGTCAGATGCAGACCAGGCCAGGTAAGGATGACAGTTTCCTTCCCTAAAAGGCATTAGTGAACCTGATGAGCTTTTCCAACAAGCAACAATGGATTCTTGGTCATCATCAGATTGTGAATTCCGGATATTTATTGAATTCAAATTCCACCATCTGCCACAGCAGGATTCGAATCGAGGTACCCAGAATGTGATTTGTCTCTCTGGATTAACAGTCTAGCGACAATACCATGAGGCCATCGCCTCCACAGAGATGGATAATTTATACATCCCTAACACAAAAGACTGAGTTAACTCAGTTGAGACTTTGTTTAATCAAGCCCAAATGCTCTTCAATGGTGAATTTGTTAGAACTCCACTTAAAATCGGGAACTTCTGAACTTAAACTGCACAATTCAGTTATTGCTAATAAATTACAAATAAAGTTAGGTTTGTCCAAAGCGTTAAGACTTTCTTACCCACAGACCACCTGTATTCAGTTCAGTGGATCTACATTCTGGCCAACACTTAGCATTCAATCAATATCACAAAGTAAGTGGTCATTTTTACAGTTCTGTTTGTGAAAGCCTTCTGCGCATATATTTGTTGCTGTGTTTCCGACATTACAAACATACTTCGAAAAATTACTTCATTGGTTATACAGTGCTTTTAGTTGCTTAGTGGCTGTGGAAGCTGAAATATGAACCAAAGTTCTTTGTTCTTGTTTTTCATTTAATGTCACAGATGTTGTCTGTTACTCCTAATTATACATTATTTCAAGTATTTTTAGCCTACATGAATGCATCTAAATAGATATAAACACATAGATATATTTGCCTAGAATCCAGAATTTACTTTGGTACCTTTTGGAGTCGCAATGATCTGACAGTGACACAGAACCAGAGTCCTATTATCAATCTACTTAACTGATGAGTGAAAAAGTTCAGTCATTTTTGGATGGTCCCAGTAGGTACTCTGAGTCTGGTGGCTAGATAGAGGATGCACAGAACATAGAAGCTTCCACTATAAAACTCTGAAAACATTTCTTATCACAAATATTATCTATTAATATATGAGATTCAATGGCAAGCCATTCAGAACTGAAATCAGGAAGCACAGTCAAGATCTCAAACACTGTCTCGTAAAAGGATGTGGGTGCCGGATCAATAAGAATGTGTGTGACTGAAATTATTTTTGACAGCTAAGGGTATGAAGGGATATCGGAGAAAGGGAGGTAAACAGGCTGAAAACAAAAGATGCTGGAGAACACAGTTGGTCAGGGAGCAGCCATGGAGAGAAAGCAAGCTAATGTTTCAGTCGACATGATTTTTCAGCAGGCAAATCGAGTTGAAGTTCAGACTAGCCGTGGTTTAACTGAATGGTTTATGCACATAACAGCAAAACCTGTCTGCTTCTGCACCCATTTAGAATGGTTCCTTCGATTTTATGTGATGATGGGAACTGCAGATGCTGGAGAATCCAAGATAATAAAATGTGAGGCTGGATGAACACAGCAGGCCCAGCAGCATCTCAGGAGCACAAAAGCTGACGTTTCGGGCCTAGACACTTTATCAGAGAGAAGGGTCTAGGCCCGAAACGTCAGCTTTTGTGCTCCTGAGATGCTGCTGGGCCTGCTGTGTTCATCCAGCCTCACATTTTATTACCTTCGATTTTATGTACTGTTCTTCCAACCAAACTTAACCACTTAACAATTTTCTGTATTACATTTAATCTACTACATTAACTGGTGCCTCTCCTCACCTTCACCTCCAACTTGCAGTCTCTCTCCACTCCCAAACCTCTGGGTTGTGCCCTCTCCTGCTTCTCAATCTCCAAGTAACAGCCTCTTTTCCTTCCCTCCGTGACCTCAGGGTTGCAGTCTCTGCATCCTCACCTCCTGCTGCTGTTCAACAATAAATAGAACATAGAACACAGAACATTACAGCACAGTACAGGCCCTTCGGCCCTTGATGTTGTGCCGACCTGTCATACCGATCTCAAGCCCATCTAACCTACACTATTCCATGTACATCCATATGCTTATCCAATGACAACTTCAATGTACCTTCAATGAATCTACTACCGTTGCAAGCAAAGCGTTCTATTCCCTCAGTAAAGAAACTACCTCTGACATCTGTCCTGTATCTTTCACCCCTCAATTTAAAGCTATGCCCTGTCGTGCTCGCCGTCACCATCCCAGGAAAAAGGCTCTCCCGATCCACCCTATCTAACCCTCTGGTTATTTTAGACGTTTCAATTAAGTCACCTCTCAACCTTCTTCTCTCTAATGAAAACAGCCTCAAGTCCCTCAGCCTTTCCTCGTAAGACCTTCCCTCCATACCAGGCAACATCCTAGTAAATCTCCTCTGCACCCTTTCCAAAGCTTCCACATCCTTCTTCGAATGCGGTGACCAGAACTGTACACAATACTTCAAGTGCGGCCGCACCAGAGTTTTGTACAGCTTCAGCAGAACCTCTTGGTTCTGGAATTCGATCCCTCTATTATTAAAAGCTAAAACACTGTATGCCTTCTGAACAGCCCTGTCAACCTGGGTGGCAGCTTCAAGGATCTGTGTACATGGTACAATTTTATTTCATGTCATTTATCTAATATTTGATATTATAGCAGCTCTAAGTAGAGCTGAAGACTAAAAATGGCAGGAGATCCCAGACCCGTGTTATGCTGCTCTTGCTCAATGTGGGAGCTCAGGGACGTGGCTGATGTCCGTGACTCCGTCACGTGCAGGAAGTGTGTCCAGCTGCAGCTCTCGTTAGACCGCATGACGGCTCTGGAGCTGTGGATGGTCTCAGTTTGGAGCATCCGTGATAGCACGTTCAGCAAATTGGTCACATCGCTGATTAGGATAGCTGAGTGATAAAGGGAATGGGTGACCTAAAGGCAGCAAAAAAAGCAGGAAGGCAGTGGTGTCCCCTGTGGTCATCTCCCTCCAAAACAGGAAGGGCAGGAAAAAGAGTGGAAGGGCTATAGCCACAGGGGATTCTATTGTCAGGGGAGGAGATAGGCGGTTCTATGGTCAAAAACATGGTATGTTGCCTCCCAGGTCCACCGGTCAGAGATGTGTCAGATCGACTGCAGGACATTCCGAAGGGGGAAGGTGAACAACCAGCTGTCATGGTGCATATAGGCACCAATGATATTGGTTAAAAAAAAACACAATGAGGTTCTACAAGCAGAATTTAGGGAGTTAGGCGCCAAGTTAAAAAGTAGGACCTCAGGAGGTAGTAGTCTCAGGATTGCTACCAGTGCCACATGCTAGTCAGAGTAGAAATGAAGAAATAGGCAGGATAAATAAGTGCTTGAGAGATGGTGCAGGAGGGAGGGGTTCAGATTTTTGGGACATTGGGACCGGTTCTCGGGAAGGTGGGACTATTACAAATCGGACCATCTACACCTGGAGCCAATGTCCTCGGGGCTGCTTTTGCTAACGCTGTTGGGGAGGATTTAAACTAATGTGGCAGGGAGATGGGAGCCAAATGCAGAGGTTAGTGGGCAGTAACAAGAGAATAACTACAGCCTGTAAGGAACTAGATAATGAAGAAAGTGTGACGAAGAGGAAGAGTAGACAGAGAGTAGATGATGAACACAGACGGACAGGTGGTTTGAGGAGCATTTGTTTTACTGCAAGAAGTGTGTAGTGAGCTATCAATGCAAGGTAGCTCAACTGTGGGGTCCTTACCAAAGTTATCTCAAAACTGAACAAGTTGAACTGCTGGGACAGGACAGATTTAGCAAATATCACGTGTGGCACAGCACAATTTTTGACAAAAAATCTGAATTCTCAGATAAAGATGCATGAAAACTGATGCTATCATAAATCAGGAACTATATTCAGAATTTTCATAAAGCTCAATGATAAACTGTATTCATCAAGAACTACAGTAATATTTCTATTTTATTATCTACAATCTGATTTAACTATTTCACAAACAATGAAAATGCATATTTTTTCACATTTTTCATTTCAGTGGTTCAGCCAATTATCTTCTAACCACCACCTTTATCAGGCCGGAAAGCCATGACTAGGGGAGTGCCACAGGGATCAGTCCTAGGACTACCATTATTTACTATCTACATTCATAACTTAGAGGAGGGGACAAGGCATTAATCCATCCAAATTTGCTGACTCTACAAAAATAGAGTAAGGGAATGTTGTCAAAAGGACAAAGAATCTGCAAGGGGATAGACAGGTCGAGCAAGTCAGAAAAAAGTTGGCAGAGAGAGTTTAATGTAGGAAAGTACACTTTGGTAGGAAGAATCAAAAGATAGGCTCTTACTTGAAGAGAGGGAGACTCTAAACAATGCAGAGTCGGGGACTTGGATACTCTAGTCAATGAAACACATACCAGCATGCAGGTGATTGATTGATTTATTGCTGTCACATGTACTGATATACTGTGAAAAGTGTTGATTTGCATGCTGTATAGGCAAATCATACCGTACAAAGTGCAGAATACAGTGTTACAGCCACAGAGAAGATGCTGAGAGAGAGAGATCAGAATTAACATTTGAGAGGTCCGTTCACAAGTCACAACAGGAAAGACGCTGTTCTTAAATCTATTTGTACGCTTATTCAAACTGATATCCTCTGCCCGACAGAAGAGGACGGAAGAGAGTATAACCAGAGTGAGGGGGTATTTTGTTATGTTGGTTGCTTTCCCAAGGCAGTGGCAAGTGTAGATGGAGTCGATGGATGGAAGGCTAGTTTGTGTGATGCATTGGGCTGTGCTCATGATTCTCTTTAGCTTCTTGCAGTCTTGGGAACAGCAACTGCCATACCACACAGTGATGCATCCAGATAGGATGCATCTACAAAAATAGGTAGTGTCCTCATGGACATGCTGAATTTCCTTAGCCTCCTTCACCATCATGTCGACATGGGTAGACCAGGACAGATTGTTGGTGAGCAACATTCCCAGGAACTTGACACTGTCAACCACCTCCACCTCAGCACCATTGCTGCAGACAGAAGCTTCCTGAAATCAATGACCAGCTCCTTCATTTTGCTTATGTTGATGGACAGATTGTTATCTTTCCATCATGCCAGCAAGCACTCAATTTCTTTTCCTGTAATCTGACTTATTTTTGTTTGAGGTCTGACCTACAATGGAAGCGTCATCAGCAAACTTGTAAATGGAGTTGGGGCCACACAGTCATGATTGCATAAGGAGTATAGAGTAGGGGCCTGAGAACACAGCTTTGCTGGGCACCGGTGTTGAGGCTTACGGTGGAGGAAGTGTTGTCACCTATCCTTACTGATTGCGGTCTCTGGGTCAGGAAGTCGAGAATCCTGTTACAGAGAAGGATGCTGAGGCCGAGATCTCAGAGTTCAGACAGGAGTTTGTTTGGAATTACAGTGTGGAAGGTGGAGCTCTGATCAATAAGTCACAGCCTGATGTAGGTATCCTTGTTGTCCAGACATTCCAGAGATGACTGTCAGGCCGGGGAGACAGTATCAGCTGTAGACCTGTTGCAGTGGTAGGTGAATTGCAAAGGATCAAAGCACTTTGGTAGGTTGGAGTTGATGTGAGCCATGACGATGGTGATGCAAGTAATTAAGAAGGCAAACGGATTTTTGGCCTTTATTGGAAGGAGGTTTCAGTTCAAAAATGGGGAATTTTTTTGCAACTGATCAGGCAATCGAGGAGGTCACACTTGGAGAAATACAAGAAAGGATACACAGCCGTGGGAAGCAGTTCAAAAGAGATTCACTGGGCTGATTCATCGGATCATGATTTATCAAGAATGGTAACACAGAAGGTCTTTATTCATTCAAGTTTAGAAGAATGAGGGGTGATCTTAATGAAACACAAACTTTTGAGGGGGCTTGACAGGCTAGATGTGAAGACAATGTTTCCGTTAGTGTGGAAATCTCAAACTCAGCGACATAGTTCCAGAAGAAGGGAACATTTATTGAAACCTGAGATGCAAAGGAATTTCTTCTCTCAGCAGGTAGTGATTGTTTGGAATACAAGAGAATTGTGAAAGGTAGATCACTGAAAGTATTTAAAGAAGGTGGTCGATAAGATTTTTGAAATAGAGAAGTTGAGGGCTCTGAGAAGCTGGTATGGAAGAGGAGTTGAGTCCTGGGCAGGTCAGCCATGTTCTTATAGGATGGTGAGGCAGGGTCGAGAGGGAGAACATCCAGATCCTGGTGCTATTTCTTATGTTTTTGTCTGCTTTCTAGAACCGATAAGGAGTTGTATTGAGCTACATGGCCAAGACAGCTACTGACACAGAACAAGACTGAAATAATTTGGTCAATAAAACATTTCATGAGGCTTTATGGGATAAAGGAAATTTTCAAATACTACTTTGCTGACTTCAGTCAAAATCTGCTCAATTGAAAGAAATACTTGCAGTTCATACAATTTTATGTCATTCTTCCCTTCAATGCATCAAGTATATCTTTGTTGTAATTCATTAAAGTTTGTCTTTCTCAGAGACTTAAAATATATGAAACAATACATAATACTGAAGTGTTAAAGCAGTTATCACAATGGTCTAATTCCAAATTCTTTTAGACGGATCGGGAAAAATATCTGCTCCCTGTAGCTTCATCTGGAATACATTCAAATTGTTCCAGTCCTGAACCATTTCAGACTGTGGTTTGGATGCTCACATCTCTCACTATTTGGATTTTGTTTTGCGATTACATTCTAAAGTGCAGACTGCAGACCAGAACATTGTATTTTTAAAAGAGAAATATTATAACATTGAATAACTTCACAAACCATGATAATAAAATATTAATTGCTTGCTTCAATTGAAAGGGTTCTTTATCTTGATCATATGTTTGAAGCCAAATCATTTGTACATGCTTTCTACAACAGATTGGCTGGCTTTGAAAATGTTTTCACTGTTACCTGTATCAATTTCCACCTCATATTTAGGTCATCAAGCTGGTGAGAAATCTTTGGAGATAAAGAGACATCAAAGAGGTAACTGACTGGCCAGATCATTTAATATTTTGACTTCTTGTCTCACTGGGGCAATTTCTTCTTTAAAAGCCTAATGCAGAGGAAGTATACAAAATCTGAGAAACATCCTGAAATTAATGATTAAATGTTAATAAGAAATTAAGTTAAAACTAACATCCTAATATTAAATACAAAATACAAAAGCATCTGCTGGAAATGACATTCAATTAATAAAGATCTCGAGTTAAAAGTAACAGTGACGATGAAACTATCATAAATTGTTGGAACAGAAAACTGAATTCACTAATATATTCTTCAGGGAAGGGAATCTGCTTTCCTTAGCAATTCTGGTATGTGACTTCAAATTCCTGGACGGGAGACGAATGTTAGCCTTGCCAGCAGTGCCATCATCCTGTGCAAGAATGCTTTAAAAAAAAAGTGGATTTAATAAATGTAGAAGTAAGTAACAAAACAGGACAAATCAACTCAACAAGGCTTTGAAGGATACTTCTACTTAGTCCTGTTCTTCTTTCTTACGTTATGCTATCTGTATGCAGAACTGTATGTGAACTTACAATTTGACACCTGCCTGATGCACAGCCCATATAAAGACATCCTGAGGCATCCCAAAACTCATTCTGTTAACCAGTTCCAATTCAAGCCATTCGGAAATCAACCTCTGAATGTCGGGTATGGGTTGCCTGAACAAGCATAAACTCTTCCCTTTTTATATATACCACCAAGCAAATACCAGACAATTAGGTTTAATGTGGAAAGGGTTTTAGGTTTTGGTTGGACAAATCAGGGCAGAACTTATACACTTAATGGGAAGGTCCTCGGCAGTGTCGCCAAACAAACTTGGGGTGCAGGTTCAGAGTTCCTTGAAAGTGGAGTTGCAGGTAGTGAAGAAGGTGTTTAATATGCCTGCTTTTCTTGGTCACAGCACTAAATATAGAAGTTGGGAAGTCACGTTGCAGCTGCAAAGGACATTGGTTCGGCCATTTTTGGAAAACTGCATTCAATTCAGGCTTCCTTGCTATAGGAAAGTTGTTGTGAAACTTGAAATGGTTCAGAAAAGATTTACAAGAACTTTGCCAGGGTTGGAGGCTTTGACTGAAGGGAGAGGCTACTTTCTCTGAAGTACCTGCTTCAAAATCTTCCCACCCCCAGTCTCATCTCATTTCCAGCCCGACTGATCCAGACTGATCACAAGGTAACAATGTGACCACCTCTGAATGGCACTTCTCACAAGACAGTCGAAAAAAGTCGCTCAGCCACATAATTTCTTTTTCTGGCAATAGGAGTTTCAAGTGCAATAAATTACAAAGAACTAATGAAAAGAAAACCATGCTGCCGTTTGACTCTTCAGAAATATGACAAATCCCAAATTTCCATTCTTAAATCTTGGTAAAAATGGAGTGATGAAAATCACCTGCACACAACAGGGTGGCCTGCTCTTGAATCCATTGTATTTACGTAGCTGATCTTGTTCAGTTTCTGGTCAATACTAACACCCGTGATGTTGATGGTGGGGGATTTAGCGATGCTAACAGCATTAAATGTCAAGAGATGATGGCTAAATTCTCCCTTGTTGGAGATGGCCATTGCTTGGCACTTGTGTGGTGCAAATGTTACCTCGCACTGTATCAGCCTCAGCCTGGTTAATATATTGGTCTTGCTGCATTTGAATATGGGCTACTTTATTATCTAAGGAGTTGGAAATGGTACTGAATATTGTGCAGTCATCAGCAAACATCCCCACTTCTGATTTTATAGAGGGGAGCTGAAGCAGCACAGATGTTTGGGCCTTGGACGCTGCCCTGAGGAACTCCTACAGAGACGTCCTGGAGGTGAGATGACTATGTCTAACAACCATAAACCTTTTCCTTTGTGCCTGGTGTGACTCCAACTAATAGAGGCCTTTTCCCTGCCTTACAAGAATCTAAATCCACCTTAAAATATTCAATGACCCCAACTCTGTCATCTTGTGAGGCAGCTAGTTCCAATGTCATACAAATATCAGAGAAAAAATGCTCTGCTCATCTGTCCTTAAGTGGCAAATTCAAATTTCGCCCAAGTGTCCCTAGCTCTGCGCTCGCCAAAGTATACGAAAAATCTTTCTACATATTCTTCGTGAAGACCATTCAGAATCAAGTATGCTTGAAGGAAATCACCTCCTTCGTCTTCTCAACTTCAGCAAAAAAGAGCCCAGTCCTTCTAAGGTAACAAAGTGTGGAGCTGGATGAACACAGCAGGCCAAGCAGCATCTCAGGAGCACAAAAGCTGATGTTTCGGGCCTAGACCCTTCATCAGAGAGGGGGATGGGGAGAGGGAACTGGAATAAATAGGGAGAGAGGGGGAGGCGGACCGAAGAGGGAGAGAAAAGAAGATAGGTAGAGAGGAGAGTATAGGTGAGGAGGTCCTTCTAATCCTTCCCAGTCCTTCTAATCTTACTTCATAAGACAACCCATTAATTGCAAGTATTGTTCTAGTAAACCTAAATCTGAACTGCCTCCTTAAATGAGGCAACTTATATTATATGCAATAATTGAGGTATGACTTCAATGCTATGTATAACTGTGGCATAAAATCCTGACTTGTACGTTCATTTCCTCTTGTAATAACATATAGCATCCATTAGCATCCTTAATCATTTGCAGTTAATCAGAAAGCTGGGAAAACACCAGATAACATGACAGTCCGAACAGAATGCATTTTCCAATGCTTTAAATATATAGTCATGTGTGTCTCAATGAATAAAAATCCTCCTCATTTTACCCCAATTAAATCTCATAATAAAGGGAGTATGTCTGAAAGTAGTCTCATCCGAAGGAAAACAGACTTGCTCCAGGAAAGCTGCTAAAATATATCAAGAAAAATATATATGAAATGATTCTAGAAATTTCTGCAACACAAAGATCAAAGTAAACAATAGTTTGATGAACACACTTTTAAGTGTTGCACTTACACATCACATTTTGCAAAACAAACCACACTGATTTACTACTTTAAAAAAGAATGTTGAAAGCCTTCATTATGCAGCACTGCAGTGAACTGAAAAGGTGTAGACTCTTAACCTGCAAAGAAAGTATGTGCAGAAGTTAAAACAAACAAAAAAAAGCCACTCCTGTCCTAAAAAGACAATATTATATTACAAGAAGGCAGGGAAGTTGGAGAATGCAGCATCATGCTACCTGCAGAGATCAAGTTTTGTCTGTGTCATAAAAAACAAAAGAACTGTGGGCACTGTAAATCAGGAACAAAAGCAGAAGTTGCTGGAAAAGCTCAACAGGTCTGGCAGCATCAGTGAAGAGTGAGTTCTGAGGAAGGGTCACAGGACCCGAAACGTTATCTCTGCCATTGTCTATGTCATAGTGAGTTATGTCTATTGCTTCAGCAAAATCCAACCAACTTTGAATGAAAATCAATGCTTAAGAAATATCCAAAACATCTGCTGTACCCGTTGTGGCTTCCTCTACATTGGGGAAACGATGCGGAGGCTTGGGGACCGCTCTACAGAACACCTACGCTCAGTTTGCAATAAACAACTGCACCTCCCAGTCATGAACCATTTCAACTCCCCCTCCCAATCCTTAGAGGACTTGCGCATCCTGGGCCTCCTGCAGTGCCATAACGATGCCACCCGAAGGTGGCAGGAACAGCAACTCATAGTCCGCTTGGGAACCCTGCAGCCCAATGGTATCAATGTGGATTTCACAAGCTTCAAAATCTCCCGTCCTCCCAGTGCATCCCAAAACCAGCCCAGCTCGTCCCCGCCTCCCTAAGCTATTCTTCCTCTCACCTATCCCACCATCCCACCTCATGCCGCACCCCCATTTCCTACTTACTAACCTCATCCCGCTCCCTTGACCGGTCCGGCCTCCCCAGACTGACCTAACCCCTCCCTACCTCCCCACCCATGCTCTCCTCTCCACCTATCTTCTCCTCCATCCATCTTCCATCCGCCTCCCCCTCTCTCCCTATTTATTTCAGAACCCTCTCTCCCTCCCACTTTTCTGATGAAGGGGCGAGGCCCAAAACGTCAGCTTTGGTGCTCCTGAGATGCTGCTTGGCCTGCTGTCTTCATCCAGCTCCACACGTTGTTATCTCGCATTCTCCAGCATCTGCAGTTACCATTATCTCTCCAAAATAAAGGCTGATGTCTTTCAAAACCCAATCTCAGATTTTGCAGATAGTCCTTAGCCTGAAAAAAATCCCAAATATGTATGAAGAAGAAAACTGGAGGTGGAACCATTCAAAAAATTTTCATTGGCACAACAAATGTTCAAACTGTAAAAGCAGGTTAAGCACCTGTAAATGAGGAAACTGTACTCTAACTTTATACAGTCACTTACAGCTAACAAATGCAAGAAGCCAATATCCATTTCTTTCTGGATTACCAATTTTGCTGTTGGGAAAATAGGCCTAGACCTAGCAATGTAAATTCAAACAAGATAGCACCCTCTCAGAGCTCAACACTCACAGTCGTAGAGTTCTGTTTTCACAGGTTGGAGTATAATAGGATAAACTGCAATACACCAAATCTGCTTTGGCACTTCTTCCTTCCATAAAACTGCTTTTAGTAGATGCACACAGAATTCATTTTATACACATTTAAAAATTTCTAAGTTCAAGAGGCCAGTTCCAGCACTTTGACTTCCATCTTATCATCATCACAACAGAACAAAATAAAGACTCACTCTTTGTAAGTTAATACAATGTGAGGCTGGATGAACACAGCAGGCCAAGCAGCATCTCAGGAGCACAAAAGCTGACGTTTCGGGCCTAGACCCTTCATCAGAGAGCTCTGATGAATGGTCTAGGCCCGAAATGTCAGCTTTTGTGCTCCTGAGATGCTGCTTGGCCTGCTGTGTTCATCCAGCCTCACATTGTATTATCTTGGAATTCTCCAGCATCTGCAGTTCCCATTATCTCCTCACTCTTTCTAAGTCACGTTTTCAATTTTTAGTGACAAGGTAAAGTGCTAGAACTGCTCACTTGGTGTTAAAATCTCTTAAGTATGTACCTATATATTTCAATTCTGTGAAATATGTGGAACGAGTTCAAGAAAAGGATTAATTTTGTTGCTCTGGGAGAGAGCTTGTACAGATAAAATAGGTTGAATGGCCTCCTCCCATGCTAAAAATGTCCATAACTGTTCTTGGCCCTGCTGAATTAAAGTGGGCATCCTTTCATTATGACTGTGAGACGCAGCATGTTACGATAGATGGCATAATGGAGAAATCCTTTGTTATTAATGAATTTTTCAGCACGAGGCATCCTTCCGAAGTCAAATGTTTGACATATACCTGTTGCACTGACTTGGTTCCAAACACTTATAATGTGGAGGTGCTGGTGTTGGACGAGGATAGACAAAGTCAGAAGTCACATGGCATCAGGTTATAATCTGACAGGCTTATTTGAAATCACACAAGCTTTTGGAATGCAGTCCCTTCATCAGGTGCGGTCAGAGAGGAAAACACACAGGCACACAATTTATAAGCAGACAGATCAAAAGATCATACAACTGGTGTGAGTGGAGTGTCAGATAATAAGTCTTCATCCAGGATGTTTGTTTATTTGCAGACATTTTGTTGAAGAAGCACACAATTTGTAGTTACAGTCAGTCAGTGTGGCATCTTATAAATTCTTGCTTTTGAAATAAAGGTTAAAACTCTAAGACAGATTCTGAACACAAGCCTCTAAACTACAAGTCAGAGTCTGACCTGAGATGTCACCTTTTGTACATTCCTGTTGCGCTGCCTGATTATCATGACAGCACAGCACTGACATTGACTTTATAAACACTTTACTTGCCTCTGACACTCTTGGTCACCTGTATAGAGTTATTATCTGACATTCCACTCAGGCCAATTTTATGATTTTTGATCTCTCTGCTGATAAGCTGTGTGTCTCTGTGGTCACCTCACTAACTGCACCTGATGAAGGGGCTGCACTCCAAAAGCTTGTGTGATTTGAAATGAAGCTGGTGTCATGTGACTTCTGACTTCAAACAGTTATAGAATCCTACCATGACTTGACAATAAGCCTACATCTTAAAATTTATAAAATGAGAAGTATGTCGAACCTTGAGCCTTTAAAAAAGGAAATATTACAACCATAGTATAGTCAGACAGTAAAGACAGAAGGAATGATTTAAATCGATTGTGTCTGACACCACACAATTAATCCCCCTGATGGAAGAAAGGTTGGATGTGTTCTCTTTCTTCAGGAACATCCAGCTAATACCACCTTACTGCTGCTTGTTTTATTCATCTGGAGTTCCATCTAATTCCTTTCAGTCTTGGTCAAACCTTCATGTAATTTATTTAAATTTTCAATAAAATAAATTTAACTTTATATTCCACAATTTTAACATTTCCTTTTAAGGTTTGAATGGTTCACTTAGTACACTGCACAGGTTTTGGAAATAATTGGATAACATGTTGGAAAAATCAAGATATATTGACAAGTAAACAAATGGCTAACTTCTGCTTTCTTGTCAGTCATGCCCTTTGAACAGAACATAAAGTTGCGGAACTATGTAGAGACAACAATTTAAAACTGGGAAGACCACTGCTTGTGGTCCCCACACCAATCTCTATTCACTACCTACTGACTGCATTACTCCCCCTTGGCAACAATGTAATGTTACGCTTGTCTCAGCACAACCTTGGCATCTTGTTTATCCCATGATGGACGTCCGACCACACATTCATGCAATCCCTAAAGCTGTCTCTTGTCTTACCTCATTTGCAGTGAAACCTTCAACTCGAACTACTTCACTTCCGGACCTCTCAATTCCAATGCATTCCCTGCTAGAGTCCCACATTTGCCCATTGAACACTTGAGGTCGTCTAAAACTCCACTGCCTGAGTCTCATCTTGAACCAAATCCTATTCTCTGTACTTTCTACCTAACTGATAGTATTAACAGTAATTTTATTAAATTCTCATTTTTGTTTCCAAATTGTTCCTTGGCTATGCCTATCGCTATTTGGGTAATCTCCACCAGTCCAACCATACTTCAGGATATCTGCACTCGTCTAATTATGTCCTCTTGCCCGCTCTTGATTTTAAATGGCCCACTACTGGTTGCCAAACATTTAATTGTGTAGGCGTCAAACCCAACAAGAGACTTCCTCCACCTCTTAGCCTCTGTACATTTCCTCTTTTCAGGCATTTTTTAAAAGAATCCTCTTTGATCAAGCTCTTGATCATCAGAACTGAGAACTTAATAAGGCTCAGTTGTATTCTGGGATCGTTCATACTCATTCCGGATGCCTTTAAAAGTTTCCATCCATTAAAGAGATTATGTAAGTGGTTGAAGTCATTGCACAGAAGAGGGGGACGAATTGGGGAGTTATTTCAAAGAGCTATGATATGCCAGAAGACCTCCTTCCACACGCCAACTCTGATTCTACAAAAACAAAAATGATTTTCAGACTTGGGAAGATCCTTCAAAAATGTCACAAGTAACCAGCTTTTGGGCAGAGTAGAGTTGCTGAGATGATAGACCAGGATTGAGGGGTACCAGTAGTGATAATATACTGAACACAATCAAATTTTGAGGTTGTAGAATGATGTGGTCTTCAGCATTTTTGAAACTTTGACCATGTTCCTTCCTCTTCACAAAACAAGTCAAATAGCGGCAGCACAATGTTGCATGGCCACTCAAGCCTGCTCCACTGTTGATGATGATTGTGGCTGGTCTTCCACATCAATTAAACTTTTGCTCATATCTCATCCTCTTTTCAAAACATTGATCTATTCACGTGTAGTATCCCTCTCGCTAATTTCATGAGAATTCATTCCAATCACTGAACTCCTAACGCTGACCCACCCCAGATCAAAAAATTCAGCTGAGATCAGGAACTGATCTAGCTTGTATGGCTGAGCTGGCTTTTAAAAAGTTTGCCAGTGAGAAACATTCATTCAAAAAAATAGAATTGCATGGATTGCTCTCCAATCCTATACTCTATTCAAATTCAGTTGGCTGAACGGTTGGTTTGTGATGCAGAGTGATGCCCTGCAAGAGAGGGCTCAATTGCCACATCAGTGAGCTTACCAGAAATGATCTTCGCCTCAAACCCTCTACTTGCCCGAGGCATGGTGATCTTCAGGTTAAATCATCACCAGTTGTCTCTCTCTAAGGAGTGGCCAAATGGTGTGGTAAGGCTTTTCCCTTCATCCTGATAACATGGCAACAAGCAGATAACTCAGCTGATGACACTGACTAATAGAATCCTCAATTATACTAATATTAACGATGTGATATCATCAGAAGGCATGCTCAACTAAGTTTTAATTTGCAAATTAAGTTAACAACCATTCAATCAATATCACTGAAGTACTCATATTACTGATCGTCTCGATACAACATTGTGGTTACATCTGTTCATAAGTGAAGTGTAATGTAATTGCACTTACTGTGGTTTTATCCATGTGATCCTGCAATGAGCCAATAAGCAGGTCACTCACAGGTTGCCAATCAGTGCAGATCCCCTCAGCTGTTGTCACATGAGCCTCCACATCATCCAGAGCTTTCGGCAGTTCTTGAAGTTTCTCCAACACCTTTTCCACCTGTTTCTGTCAGTTGCTCGCATGGGTTTTCAATTGCTCCCAATTTTCCTTCACTTCTATTGACTGTTTGCGGACAGCTTTGGCAATTCTCTAGGCTCTCTCTTCCAGGGTAGGTTCTGGAAATATCAAGTGCAAATAACTTATCAACTATTCATGACTTGGATCAATGGAACTTAAGTTTTGTTTCTCAACCCCTTTCCTTAAAAAGGTCTCTCTGGGCTTTCTCCTGAAATTGGGATATATAGTATAAGACTAAAGATTTTATTCATTAAAAATTTATGACTACCAAGGAAACTTTAAACAAGGAAAAGGATTAGAGTGACTAAATGGGTAAAATTCTCAACAAAAGACATGAAAAATCCGTTCAGGATATCTTTCATAGCTATGAAACAAGCAACCAACATAAGCCAACTTTCATCTTTCAGGACTGGCAAGTTAGAATGATAAACTCTAAGTCTACCCTGCATAGTTAACTCGAGAACTCACTTAATGAGGTTGTTAAGAGATATAGGGATAACAAAGTGTGCAGCTGGATGAATACAGCAGGCCAAGCAGCATCTTAGGAGCACAAAAGCTTACATGTTGGGCCTAGACCCTTCATCAGAAAAGGGGGAGGGGAAGAGGGCTCTGAAATAAATAGGGAGAGAGGGGGAGGCGGATCGAAGATGGATAGAGGAGAAGATAGTTGGAGAGGAGACAGACAAGTTAAAGAGGTCGGCTGGAGCTAGTAGAGGTGAGTGTACGTGGGGAGGTAGGGAGGTGATAGGTCAGTCCAGGGAGGACGGACAGGTCAAGAGGTGAAGTTAGTAGGTAGGAAATGGGGGTGTGGCTTGAGGTGGGAAGAAGGGATAGGTGAGAAAAAGAACAGGTGAGGGAGGCGGGGACGAGTTGGGCTGGTTTTGGGATGCAGTCGGGGGAGGGGAGATTTTGAAGCTTGTGAAATCCACATTGATACCTTTGGGCTGCAGGGTTCCCAAGCAGAATACGAGTTGCTGTTCCTGCAACCTTTGGGTGGCATTGTTGTGGCATTGCAGGAGGCCCAGGATGGACATGTCGTCTTAGGAATAGGAGGGGAAGTTTGTTCGCGACTGGGAGGTGCAGTTGTTTGTTGTGAACCGAGCATAGGGACTGCTTTGCAGAACACCTAAGTCTCAGCTTGGTTTCCCCCATGTTGAGGAGGCTGCAATGGGTACAGCGGATGCAGTATGCCACATTTGTAGATGTGCAGTTTAACATCTGCTTGATGTGCAAAGTTTTCTTAGGGCCTGGATGGGGGTGAGGGAGGAGGTATGGGGGTACGTGTTGCACTTCCTGTGGTTGCAGGGAAAATGCCAGCTGTGGTGGGGTTGGAGGGGAGTGTGGAGTGGACAAGGGAGTCATGGAGAGAGTGGTCTCTCCAGAAAGTAGACAAGGGTCAGAGGAAAAATGTCTTTGGTGGTGAGGTCAGATTGCAATTGGTGGAAGTGTTGGAAGATGATGCGTTGTATCTGGAGGTTGGTAGGGTGGTATGTGAGGATGAGGGGGTTCTCTTTTGGTAGTTATTGCAGGGACGGGGTGTGAGGGATGAGTTGCAGGAAATGAGGGAGACACGGTCGAGGGCGTTCTTGACCACTGCGGGGGGTTGGGGGCGTGGGGAGGAGTTGCGGTCCTTGAAAAACGAGGACATCTGAGGTGTACGGGAATGGAATGCCTCATCCTGGGAGCAGATGCGGCGAAGGCGAAGGAATTGGGAATAGGGGATGGAATTTTTGCAGGAAGGTGGCTGGGAGCAGGTGTATCCTTGGTCGCTGTGGGAGTCGGTGGGCTTGAAATGGATATCGGTTTCTAGGTGGTGGCCTGAGATGGAGATAGAGGGGTCCAGGAAGGTGAGGGAGGTGTTGGAGATAGTCCAGGTGGACTTGAGGTTGGTGCCCGAGATGGAGACATATATAGCTCCATTCGTATTCACAAATCTCTGTTTCAAATCTAATCTTCTGAGTACGTAATTTTTCATTGTCAATTAATGTTGGAATGTTGATTGCACAGCAAAAGTGTTTCAAGAGACTGATTGGCCTCATACTGTTTCGCCAATTGTATTTGGCAAGCTGACGTTCAGCACTTCTGTAACAAGTCCAATCCCAGTAAGTGGAGCAAATGGCATGGTCAACATTTCAATATAAATACAAGAGAGAAAAATTAAGACAATGGCCTGAGTGTTTTGCCCGATTACAGTAGAGGCATTAACACATACTAGTTTACATTAATTTACCTCTGAATCTACCAAGAAATGAATTCTTTGACAATGTCATGACAACATTGAGACATTTGGCAAGCTCAGGGGCAAGGGGACTGGTTCAGAACTGTACACAGAAACGTAATGAAATGCCGAAACACTGTACGGTGAGAACGGTACTAAAAAGAAAATGGTACTATTTCATCTATATCAATCCATAGTTGGAATACACATGGTTTGAACCGGCACCAATGCAAAATTGAACAGCCATTGCGTGACATAGCATGTGTTCAGAATGAGGAAGAGATGAAGCTTAGTTAGGATTCATTTCACGAAAATGAATCTCAACTAACTAATCTAATTAAACAAGACAGTTTTACATACAGAACGCTGGTTTACATCAAAATCTGCACTGATTGACTTCCAGATAGTAAAATGAAAGCTGTTGATCTCAAACTTTGATTATAAACAGAACTGAAAGATGAAGTGACAATATTGGATTCAGGATTACAAACTGACATTGGTGATTAAGCAACTGATAGAGGCCATCCATGTAGTTAATCTTGAATTGGCAGCATTACAAGTGACCAGGACAATACCTGCTCTATAAAAATAAGAAACAGAAGACAACTAAGATACAAAAATGCGACATTCAATTAGAATTACAAAATACTTTAAGCAAACAATTTTATTTCATTCACATATATTATCTGCAATAATATCCATTTAATATTGGTTCTTCCAAACTGTTGCAGCATTTTGACATTAAAAGAATATTCCATCACAAGTATTGCTTGCAATAAAAATCCCAGCACGTTCTGAAATCCTTAGAATAAAAGTATTTCAATCCGATGGTGCTCCTGCATTATTCGTCAGTTCCCCACTCAATGGGTATGTTCTGATATGCAGGAAACTTCTATTGTTCGATATGGGGACGGGTATTTACTTGGCATTGTTCTAATGGAGGCAGCACTGACAGATTATAATTTTCTTCCTGTGGGCTCTGTAGTCCAGATTTTTCTCTCCTCCATTATATTGCATCAAAGATCAACAACATTCACCATTTCGTCAGTCTGAGAACCTACCATGTTAAAAAGTGACCAATTAAAGTGTTGCATTGCCTTCAATTTCGCAAGGACTGAGCTAATCTGCTGCTTACGACACTGATTGCAAAATTAAACCATGAATTGATAACAAAAACAGTGGGATTTTGTACTTTGCCTTGTGGCAAGTTTGGAAATAGAGGACATTTAATCAGGTGGAAGGATGGCACCACCTACAATTCTGATTAGAGCCAGATTAAATCCATGGTGAGAAGACTCGTACATAACTTCCCAACTTCATTGCGAGTTAAAGTCCCTAACTGAGCAACTGACGCACACATACATCATCCCACAACAACTGGTGGCAGGGGTGTCACCATTAAGAAATGTAACAGGCCTTCAAAGGCATTCAATGTGCAACATCGAGAAGGGGAAGCGGTGTGCTAATGGTGTTTCACTCAATCCTGGCCCGAGATTGAGCAATAATCATAGGTTTGTTGCCATGGTAACAGAGATCATCACCTCCCAAGTGACACTGCTGCTCAGTACACCTGCTGGGTTCTGATTAGCCAACAGCTCATGGCAAATGAAATCCCACCAGGTCTGCCGCTGGTCTATTAAGTGCCAGAGGGGAGAAAGATGTAGCTGCCAACGCATGGGAGGAGAAAGGTCAGGATGACATACCCCTTGAGGGCAGCGACCTGAGGCTGGTGTTCCCCTGAAGGGAAGATGGTTGGGGCAAGCCGTTCCCTCATCAGTTCTCGAGTCAATGACCTAGACCCTCATCGCTTCCACAGGATTCCATCCAGAGGCTAAATAGCTGCCTGTTCATCAGTGCATGCAACTTCTTCAACTCTGATTCACAGCTGGGCCTGCAGGTAAATCTGCAAAACCACTGTCCCAGAGTACAGTTTCTTTGCATAAAAGGCACATTTTCAAGCTAGGAAGTCAAGGTAAACCAATCTCTTCCAACATTTAGAACTTTTGATGTTGGAAATCAGTCAAGTACAAAGTCGCAGCTCATCAGGAACAAAAACAAAGTTGCTGGAATAGCTCACCAGGTCTGGCAACATCTGTGATGGAAAAAAAAACAGCGTTAACACTTCGGGTGCGGTTACCATTATGCCACTCATCAGGGATGTTTATTACTGGAATATTAATTGAGTAGAAACTAAACAAAATTGCATAAAAGGCAGGAGATGGAGAGTGGTGATGCAAGGAAGTTTTCCATCATGGAGACCTGTTGCCAGCGGTGTTCCACAGGGATCATTGCTCGGTCTGCTTTTGGTTGTCATTTATATCAATGATTTAGATGAGAATATAGAAGGCCTGGTTAGTAAGCTTGCAGATGATACCAAAATCGGTGGTACAGTCGACAGCGAAGAGGGGAAATGCCACTTTTGAGGAAAGGTCACCGGATCCGAAACGTTAACTTTGTTTTTTCCTTCAAAGATGCTGCCCGACTTCCTGAGCTTTTACAGCAACTTTGTTTTTGTTCATGATTTACAGCATCTGTAGTTCTTTCAGTAGTGAGGAAGGTGTTTCATTACTCAGACCTTTGAGGAGAAGAGTTGGAATGCCATGTTGAAGTTGTACAGGATATCAGTGAGGCCTCTTCTACACTGTTGTGTCCAATTCTGGTCGGTGTTCAAGGAAGGATATTATTAAGCTGGAGAGGGTTCAGAAAAGATTTACCAGGATGTTGCCAGAAATGGATGGTTTGAGATTTAAGGTGAGAATAGACTGGGGCTTTTTTCACTGGAACATAAGAGGTTGAGGGGTCACCCGATGAATGTTTATAAAATCATGAGGGGTCTAGATAAGGTGAATGCCAAATGTCTTTTCCCTACTGTGGAGGATTTCAAAACTAGGGGGCATATTTTTAAGATGAGAGGAGAAAGATTTAAAAAGGAAATGAGGGGCAACATTTTTACACAGAGGATTGTTCATCTGTGGAATGAACTTCCAGAGGAATTGGTGGATGTGGGTACAGTTTCACTATTTAAAAGACATCCAGATAAGTACATGAATAAGAAATGTTTGGAGGGATATGGCCGAGTGCAGGAGGCAGGCAGGACTACTTTAGTTTGAGATTATGGTCAGCACGGACTAGTTGGACTGAAAGGTCTGTTTCGTGTTGTATCACTCTATGACTCTATAAATACAATTTTATTTAAATGCTAGCGTTATCTTCTTTAGCATTGATCAAGGATAGGTTATGGACAAAATAGAGCTTTGTATTTAGTCTGATCTCAGCTGTTTAAGGAGACTGGTGAAGTCTTTCTTGTCAGAAAAGTGGCCTAAAAAAGTCATAAACAGGAAACAAATACAAGATTGGGTTGCCTCTTGAGGTTAACCACAGATCTATGTAAATGTCTGGCTCACATTCAGGAGGACTTTGCAATGTGTGACTTACTAATGTTTTATACCACTACAACAATCGAATATGATGGATTTGCTTTACAAGAAAAATGGTGAAGGGCTATTTTGTTTCACTTTGTAATTTACAACACACTATCAAGGTCATTGATGTATGACAATTGAATGAATCAAATTCCATTTTAGTTGAGGAATCGAGTGGTAATATCAGGTTTGGCCTTTGAAATGGCAAGAGTTATGATCCCAGTTGATGGTGATACTGGGCAATTCAGATCCCAGGGTGAGATAAATTTTTGTTCTCTTTACTGTGGTATTCAATGACTGAAAATGCTCACAAGTGGATGCCTATGTATATTTTTAACAGAAGAACACAGAAAATTATTAGATTAAAACTCACGTCTTGGCCTTCTCACTACACACGGTATAAATGTACAAATCAAACTTAAAACTTGCGCAACATTCCTCCAGTATAGAATCCAAGCTCACAAATAACATTATTATGTGAAGGCTGTTCAATATTGCTCTCCAGAGTGAGAAAAATGCTTTCATTTTCTATTAATGTTCTCTTATCGTTATTTTAATTTTACTTGGATGGATTTCATTTTAACAGCATTGAAACCTTCATTTTTTTTAGTTTTATGAATCACAGAAACCCAGTAAGCAGGTATTAAGGAAGGCAAATGGAATTTTGGCATTTGTTGCTCAAGAAAGAGAGTATAAAAATACAAAAGAAGGTTGCTGCAACTATGCAAGGCATTCGTGAGACCACACCTGGAGCCCTGTGTACAGTTCTGGTCTCCTTACTTAAGGAGAGATGTCATTGTATTGGAGGCAGTCCAGTGGAGGTTCACCAGGATGATTCCAGAGACGAGAACCTGTCTTAAGACAGACAGAGTAGTTTCGGCCTACATTCTCAGGTGTTCAGAAAGATGAGAAGGGATCTAATTGAGGGATATAAAATGTTCACGCAGATTGATAAAGTTGATATGGAAAGGATGGTTCCTCATGCGGGCAATAGAACAAGAGGTCACAGTTTTAGCATAAGGGGAAGAAGGTTTAAAGAGATAATGAAAAATTTCTATACTGGAAGGGTCATGAATCTCTGGAATTCACTCCCTGAGAGGGCATTGGAGGGCTGTGACATTGAGCAAATTTGAAGAGGAGATAGAACGATTTTTGAGTTCGTAATGGGTTCAAGAATTATGGAGAGCAGGTAGGAAACTGAAGTTGCAGCAGAGATAAGATCAACCACAATCATATCAAACAGCGGGGCTCGAGGAGCTGAATTGGCTTACTCCTCCTAGTACTTAAGTTCATTATCATTTTTGGTTTGGAGCTGTGAGCTGAGAGTGACCTTTGGACTGTGAGCAGCAGCTTATGTGAAAAAAGAAGAAACAATTTGATATTTGTTTCTGAGGCTAGGTCTGCAAGTTAATTGCAGGTCAATTCTTCTTCCAAGAAAACTCTATTGATGTGTCACTAACAAAGAGAAGCCAATATTGAACTGTCTTTAAATCAGAAGGATTGTCCCTGCAAAAGCTACAGGACAGAGGTTTGATTGCCAACTGGTTGTCCTCCCATTATCAACTAATTCTAAGTTAAGAGGTCGTCTGTTACAAGTAATAATTAAATATCCCCCAAAGCCTACTGAAAGGTATTTGCATAGCTCAGTGTTTTCAGAAACCAAGACAGAAGCTCAGAAATTACTGGAAACACTCAGCAAGTCTGGCAGCATCTATGGACAGAAGTTAGAATTAACGTTTCAGATCCTGTGACATTTGCTTAGAAATAAGGAATCCTGAGGAAGGGTAATCTGACCCAAAATGTTAACTCTGTTTTCTCTCCACAGATGCTGCCAAATCTGCTGGTCTTTTACAGCAACTTCTGTTTTTGTTTCTGATTTACAGCATCTGTAGATTGTTCAGATTTTAGCTTTAAGATACTATCTCATCTGACTGTGAGATTTTAGATGATGGACAAAAACAAAATTTCCAGAAAAGCTCAGCAGGTCTGGAAACGTCTGTGAAGGAAAAAAAGAGGTATGATGTCAGATCTGGTGACCCTTCCTCAGAACTGATCAAAGGAAGGGTCGCCAGATCTGAAATTTTACTTTTTCTCCTTCACAGATGCTGCTGGACCCGCTGAGCTTTTCCAGCAGCTTTGTTTTTGTTCCTGATTTACAGCATCCACAGTTCTATCCGTTTTAAAGACCATGCAGTCTGGTTAAGTAAACTGGCCAGTTACACTTGATTTATTTTTTTCCCTTTGATATATTCCTTAATTATATCTGTTTATCTGTCTTTCTGTCTTTGTTAGAATGGGGGCTAGAATCAAAGAAGATGATGTTTCAGTCATGGGCATTCATCAGAATACCTTTTTGCTTAACTTTTTTTAAAACATACTATATTATTAATAAATTGTAAAATCTTTTGTTTAAGCTATAAACCTGGTGTCTGGTATTGTTATGCACAAAGTCTGGCACTGACTTTTCAAAAAATCTGATGAGGAAATATTGGGATCAATTTTGAACGTCACCAAATGCTTCATATCAATGTGTTGCGAAGATAGTCAGGGAAGCTGATTTAATACGGCTGTGACTTCAGGTCATAAAATCAGTAATAACATACTTATATTAAATAAATAAAGACAGTCTATCACATTCTCTTACTAATCAAGTTCACTTTGATTGTGACATTAATTTCTCACGGTATTTGCACTTCATAAAGCAACCACATTGATATTGTCTCTAATTCAGATAAGTGGGCAAGGTAAGGGCACTGTGACAGTCAGCCAGTGTTACTCAGAGCAGCAGATGAGGGCTCTGTGACGGGCAGTCAGTGTTACTGAGAGGAGGGAGTGAGAGGCCTCTGACAGTCAGTCAGTGATTCTGAAAGGAGAGTGTGAGGGCCCTGAGATAGTCACTCAGTGTTACTGAGAGCAGCGGTTGAGGGCTCTGTGACGGGCCGTGTTACTGAGAGGAGCGGGTGAGGGCCTGTGACAGTGAGTCAGTGCAACTGAGAGGAGCAGGTGAGGGCGCTGTGATGGGCAGTGTTATTGAGAGGAGCGGGTGAGGGCACTGTGACAGTTAGGGAATGTTATTGAGAGGAGTGGGTGAGAGCCCTGTCCAGTCAGTCAATGTTACTGAAAGGAGCGGGTGAGAGCCCTGTGACAGTCAGTCAGTGTTACCGAGAGGAGGGCGTGAGGGCTCTGTACAGTCAGTCAATGTTACTGAGAGGAGCGGGTGAGGGCCCTGTGACAGTCAGTCAATGCTACAGAGGAGCGGGTCAAGGCCCTGTGACAGGCAGTGTTACTGAGAGGAGGAGGTGAGGGCCCTGTGACGGGCAGTTTTACTGAGAGGAGGGGGTGAGGGCCCTGTGACACAGTCAGTCAGTTTTACTGAGACGAGCCGGTGATGGCCCAGTGACAGTCAGAGAATGTTATTGAGAGGAGTGGGTGAGATAAGGCTCCCACTGAAAAGCATGCATACGAGCAGAGACCTGAGTGGGAACGCTGGTTTGTGTTCCCTCCAATTGAGCAGGCGGATGAGTAAATTAAAAGCAAAGATCAGTGTTCTGTTCAGTTAAGGTATGTCTAGAGTTAAGCTCTGACCCATGATTGGTGCATCCTACACTTCATGTCAAATGCTGAGTGCTCCTGCTGGTCTGCATGACCATGTGTACAGCAGGTGCCTCTTATTGGAGCAACTGGAGCCCAGGGTCTTGAGCAACAAGTGGGAGCATTTCAAAGCATTGGTGAGTCTGACAGGTTTGTTGATAAAAACCAAAAGAACTGCATATGCTGTAAATGACGAACAAAAACAATGTTGCTGGAAAAGCTCAGCAGGTGTGGCGACATATGTTGGAGGAGAAAACAGAGTTTAGGTTTCCGGTCCGGTGACCCTTCCCCAGAACTGATGGTGGCTGGGAAAACATCGGTTTCTATGCAGAAAATAGGGAGGAGGGTGGTGTAGGGAGTAAACAATAGGATAGAGCCCAAAGAGAGAGAAAGACAGGTGGATAGATAAAGGAGTTGCAAACATTCAGGCTGGGAAGGTGAACAGTTGTGAATGGGGACTGTTAGTCACTAACAACAGGGAATGTGTAGTGGCAGGCTGCGTGGTTACAAAGCCTGGTGTGTGGGGTGGCGGGGGTTGGGATATGGGAGAGTTTAGGCCCTAAAATTACAGACCTCAATATTGAGTCTGGAGGGCTGTCAGGTCCTCAAGTGGAAAATGAGGTGTTGTTCTTTCTGCTTCCGCTGGGCTTCACTGGAACACTGTAGCAAGCCGGAGACAGGGGTGTTGGCCAGGTTTGTTGATTGTATATGTTTCAGGGTGTTGTTTTGTGATTGAATGCAAGTTTTATGAGGAGAAACTAATAGGCAAAGTGTGTTTTCCATGCAGCAGAGGAGGCTGATCAACGTATACAAAATTATGAGAGGCATCGATTGATTGTGAGAACCAGTAAATGAGTTTAAGTCAGAGGGCATAGATTTCAGGTGAACTGTCAACTATTTCGAGGGGATCTGAGGCAAGTGTTTTCACCAAAAGTGATACAAACATGTAATATGCTGCCTGGCAAGGTGGAGAAGGCAGGTACTCTTGCAATATTTAAGAAGCAACAGATGAGCATTTAAAGGGCCAGGGTATGGTCGGTAATGACTCAGTGCAGGTAAATGGGATTAGTAGTTTGATGTTTGTTAGTTGGCATTGATGTTGATTAAGTGAGCCTGTTTCTGTACTGCATGACTTTATGAAGCAGGAGAGGAGATATCAGAGGTCCTGGCAAAGATTTTCAAGTCATTTCTGGCCACAGCTAAGGTACCAGAGGACCGCTAATACTCTCAGCAGAGAGATCTCGGTGTCCATGTACACAGATCCTTGAAAGTTGCCACCCAGGTTGACAGGGCTGTTCAGAAGGCATACAGTGTTTTAGCTTTTATTAATAGAGGAATTGAGTTCCGGAACCAAGAGGTTATGGTGAAGCTGTACAAAACTCTGGTGCGGCCGCACTTGGAGTATTGTGTACAGTTCTGGTCACCGCATTATAAGAAGGATGTGGAAGCTTTGGAAAGGGTGCAGAGGAGATTTACTAGGATGTTGCCTGGTATGGAGGGAAGGTCTTACGAGGAAAGGCTGAGGGACTTGAGGCTGTTTTCATTTGAGAGAAGAAGGTTGAGAGGTGACTTAATTGAAACATATAAGTAATCAGAGGGTTAGACAGGGTGGACAGGGAGAGCCTTTTTCCTAGGATGGTGACGGCGAGCATGAGTGGGCATAGCTTTAAATTGAGGGGTGAAAGATATAGGGCAGTTGTCAGAGGTAGTTTCTTCACTCAGAGAGTAGTAAGGGTATGGAACGCATTGCCTGCAGCGGTAGTACATTCGCCAACTTTAAGTACATTTAAGTCGTCATTGGGCAAGCATATTGACATACATGGAATAGTGTAGGTTAGATGGGCTTCAGATTGGTACGACACGTTGGCACAACATCGAGGGCCGAAGGGCCTGTTCTGTGCGGTAATGTTCGATGTCCTATAGATGTGTTGTCTTTGGGCTTTGTATTTTGACAAAAGGTTAAGTCATAACATGAGAGCCCACAGTGTTGGAGGTAGCCTATTAGCATGGATACAGATTGGCTCATAGGCAAGAAACAGCAATTGGAGATAAAGGGTTCTTTTTCAGTTTGGTGACCCATGACCAGTGGGGTTCTACAGGAATTGGCGGTGGGACTACAACTGTTTACAACATATATTAGTCATTTGAAGGAAGGAGGGTGGATCCTGACAAGTAGTTCAGAGGGGATAGATTTTGAGATGAATTCTAAGTTAAAATGTTTGAGTCAGCGAGTGAGTGGTGAGGAACCAAATGGCATGTAAGACAGAAGTGAGTTTGATATGGTTAAATAGAATGTATTTCATTAATGTGGGCAGTGTATAGAATAAGATGGATGAGCTGAGTGTACAGATAGGCATGTGGGAGTATTATATCATAGCTAAAACTGAGGCGTGGTTGAAAGATGGGCATGATTGGCAGCTCATCACTTGTCGTTTTCAGGTATTCAGACCAGATAGAGAGCAGGACAGACAGAAGAGTGGGCCATGCAAAGAAGGTGGGTCACAATATTGATCAAGGAATCAATGAAGAAGGATTATAACTTGGAAGGAACACAAAGCAAAGTTATATGGAAAGAGGCAACAAACATAAAAAGGGCAAGCTTACTGTTGTGTGCTCGTGAACGGTCTGAGAGATACAGGATTGAAATATAATTAAATTTCAGACAAGGGTAAGAATAATAAGGCCGTATAGGGGACTTTAACTGCCCAACTACTCACTGGAATAGTTCAAGTTTGCGATGTAGGAAGGGAGCAAAATACTTGAGTTGCATTGCATTCGGGGGCAGGGGAGGGGGGAGGGGGCAGGGTGTGCACAGTTCTGGACCTAATATTTGGTAGTGAATCCAGGCAGGTCGAAGGCATATCAGTAGGAGGTTTGTCCAAAGCCAAACTCTGTCATCACGCGGGTGCCAGCAGTCACTTCCCCGAGAGCAGACCCTGTGATGTTGACAATTGCTGGCCAAGATAGAGGCGAGAGAAGCAGTTGCAACAGCTGGCAAATATCCACTCTGACTTTCATGTCAGTAATTGTCACTGTCTAATTCCTCACCTCAAGGTGAGGTTAGATACTCATGAGATCTAAATACTCGCACAAAGGCCTTTTGCTGCACATGAGTGAAACTCATCTCTCACCATTGAAACCTTTGATGGGAAACTGGATTTTTTTTCTCAAAGCCAAGTATTTCTTTCGAATCTTGTCATATTTTTTCCAACTGATCCAGCACTGCCCCACATCATCCAGAAAGGCTGGGAATATTTAGCCCACTGTTAGCTTCACTGATATTTTTACAGTAAATCCAGGCCATCATGGACTACCAGAACACATGACCAAAAAGTCCCAGCTATATCTCTCTGTTTGTGATGTTTATTAAGGGCTAAACAGGGAAACTGTCTTTGGAGGACTGGACAAAAAAATGTTGGATTCAACAAGTTAACAACATTACTGACACGAACCCTCAGCCCCGCACATAGTAGAAACCACCTGTTTTGCCTTCATGTAATACACTTGCAGTGCAATCAAATATTTCAGACAGAATTAATTAAAGATCTACTAATGCAACCTGAACAGGCTTATCCAGTTGTAGATTCAATCAGATTTGGGACCTTTGGCCTTTGACAAACCAAACAATGACCATTCTCGAATGGGTTGGTAATTCTTGTTTATCTGCAAATTTAGGGACAACAAATTGTCATAGTGACATAAACTCTATAAATGGAAAGTAGAGTTTTCATTTCTGTCAAGTTTAACAAGGACTGGAGAGAGGCAAATGTAATTCTTCTCTTCAAGAAAGGAAATAGAGAAATCCCCGGCACTTACAGACCAGTAAGTCTCACATCTGTCGTCTGCAAGGTGTTAGAAAGGATTCTGAGGGATAGGATTTCTGACCATCTGGAAGAGCATGGCTTGATCAAATGCAGTCAACACGGCTTTGTGAGGGGCAGGTCATGCCTCACAAACCTTATCGAGTTCTTTGAGGATGTGACTAGAAAAGTTGATGAGGGTCGAGCTGTGGATGTGGTGTATATGGACTTCAGTAAGGCATTTGATAAGGTTCCCCATGGTAGGCTCATTCAGAAGGTCAGGAGGAATGGGATACAGGGGAACTTAGCTGCCTGGATACAGAATTGGCTGGCCAACAGAAGACAGCGAGTGGTAGTAGAAGGAAAATATTCTGCCTGGAAGTCAGTGGTGAGTGGGGTTCCACAGGGCTCTGTGCTTGGGCCTCTACTGTTTGTAATTTTTATTAATGACTTGGATGAGGGGATTGAAGGATAGGTCAGCAAGTTTGCAGACGACACAAAGGTCGGAGGTGCCGTTGACAGTATAGAGGGCTGTTGTAGGCTGCAGCGGGACATTGACAGGATGCAGAGATGGGCTGAGAGGTGGCACATGGAGTTCAACCTGGATAAATGCGAGGTGATGCATTTTGGAAGGTCGAATTTGAAAGCTGAGTACAGGATTAAGGATAGGATTCTTGGCAGCGTGGAGGAACAGAGGGATCTTGGTGTGCAGATACATAGATCCCTTAAAATGGCCACCCAAGTGGACAGGGTTGTTAAGAAAGCATATGGTGTTTTGGCTTTCATTAACAGGGGGATTGAGTTTAAGAGTCGTGAGATCTTGTTGCAGCTCTATAAAACTTTGGTTAGACCGCACTTGGAATACTGCGTCCAGTTTTGGTCGCCCTATTATAGGAAAGATGTGGATGCTTTGGAGAGGGTTCAGAGGAGGTTTACCAGGATGCTGCCTGGACTGGAGTGCTTATCTTATGAAGAGAGGTTGACTGAGCTCGGACTCTTTTCATTGGAGAAAAGGAGGAGGAGAGGGGACCTAATTGAGGTATACAAGATCATGAGAACATAGATAGAGTTGATAGCCAGAGACTATTTCCCAGGGCAGAAATGGCTAACACGAGGGTCATAGTTTTAAGCTGGTTGGAGGAAAGTATAGAGGGGATGTCAGAGGTGGGTTCGTTACACAGAGTGTTGTGAGAGCATGGAATGCATTGCCAGCAGCAGTTGTGGAAGCAAGGTCATTGGGGTCATTTAAGAGACTGCTGGACATGCATATGGTCACAGAAATTTGAGGGTGCATACATGAGGATCAATGGTCGGCTGAAGGGCCTGTTCTGTGCTGTACTGTTCTATGTTCTATGTTCTATGTTCTATGTTTAAGATTGATAGCTGAATCTGTATTAGGCTGACTCTTGAATAACATTACCAAAGAAAGTTTCAACATATTTCCCCCCAAAAAGTCAGATATTTTGTATATATAAATCCAGGAGATAATGGAGATGTACAGCAGATTAATCAGCAAGAAAAAATATGTTGATCCTTCATTTTTTTCTTCATTTGTGGGATGCAGGCGTCATTGGCTGGCCAGCATTTCTTGGCCATCCCTAGTTGCCCTTGAGAAGGTGGTGGTGAGCTATCTTCTTAAACCGCTGCATTCCTCCTGCTCTGGGTTGACCCACAATGCTATTTGGGAGGGAATCCCAGGTTTTTGGCCCAGCAACAGTGAAGGAACAGCCCTTTCATTAAGTTATCATCTCTTGCGTTTTCAGCATATAGAATACTGCCAAAAACAGACACAATTTGCCACAGCTTTCCACTTTGCACTCATCAGGACAAATGCAAGAATGCTAAGTTTCAAAGGATCATAGTTTATAGCACAGAGGAAAAGGGCTGATCGATTGACAAGTTGACTCTAACTAGTCAAAGTGTTACCGCGCTATTGGGTAATTAAAAAAACAAAGTGCAGAAATTGTAATAATCACTTGGTTCAGGAGAAAGCACCTGTGAATGTAACTAGGTCGCATCTTGCTCGAATGAATAAGATACATTACAAGATTAACCAATTAAATTGTTTTTTAGTGCAGCTACTGACACACACTTCGAATTCTTTGGTAAGCAATGCCCCAATCACAGAAGCACATCTAATGCCATGTGAAACAAAATGTCTGCTAACAAGTAGCTGATCAAATTAAACATGTTCTTTCAGCCATTCACAATAGGCTTGTGCTCACGGTCAATCAGCCTACACTTGCAAAACCCAAAGGCGGCCAGAGTCAGGACAGCAATCTGAACATTGATAGCCATGTAAAACTCTATGCCGTCAGGTTACAGTCAGAGAAGAAAATAAAACAGAATGTGTGGAAAAGTGGTCACACAAGAATGGAAGCAAGAAAATCCCTACAACACTCTGAAAGGCACAGGCAGGAACCACCATGGGTGGCACTATAAAATCAAGTCAACACAAAGAGGGGACATGAGAGTCATTTGGCAGAAAATATAAAAAACAACAAGCTTTCTCCAAATATCTATCAAGAAGGGCAAACAAGACACCACCACAATTAGGAGTAAAGTGAAAAGGTGGCAGCATTATGACCTTCAGACTTCTGCATACATGCAACAAACCAAAAGAATTTGAAATAACAAGGCAGAGGTTTTGGCGAAATGGCATCAGACCCAGTTCTAGATATTGGTAGTCCTCACACTGACCGGATGAAAAGACAATATAGACATTTTCTAATCAACCTGTTACACACCTCTGGAGCAGGTGAAACTTAAACTTGTTGGTCCAAAGACAGGGACACTATCACTGCACCACAAGGGTCCTGTGAAGACACAATGTAACAAACACACGCAAGTAATACCTAGGTGCTACATAATTTGTCGCAAAATGTTAAGAAACAATTAGAAAGATCAGGGAACACTGGCCTCTGTTACAAGGGGAACTGAAAAAAGGTGGGAATTCTAGCTGCCCCAATATACAGCAGGGTATAGTTTTGACCTCCTTCGTTAAGGATATATTTACATTGGAAGCAATTCACAGAACATTCTTTATGTTGATTCCGAGGATGAGGACTCGACTACGTGGAAAGCTTGAGCAAGTTAGGCCTTAACTCATTGGTGATTAGAAGAATAAGAACTGGTCTTATTGAAACACAAGATTCTGAGAGGGCTTAACGGGGTAGATGCCGAAAGGAATCCAGGACGAGGGATACAGTTTAAAATTGAGGGGTCTCCTAGGTGAAATAGGATGAAAAGAAAATCTTCTCTGTCATCAGTTTGGAATTCTCTGGCCCAGCTCGCAGTGGAGGCTAGGTTCCTGACTAATTCCAGGTTGCCTAACAGATTTTAGAGTTCTGGAGTTGAGGGCTACGGAAGGCAAGCAGGAAAGTGGAGTTAAGGCCCAATCAGATCAGCCATAACACTGAAAAATTCAGCAGGGTCAAGGGATAAATGGCTTACTCCTATTTCTAAGATCGATTTGGGCTTTGACTGAAGTGCCATTAAAAATCACTGATTCAATATTTGCAGTAGTGACTAGAGAAAATGTTTAAGTACATAAGTAAAAATGTGACTTTATATTTAAGTTATTGAAGTTGCTCATGGATTTGCAAGGCTATATCACGTTTCTTAAATCTTGAGAGGAAGCAATTCACTTTGTCACTTGCGTTCCCTGCAAGCATTATCCAATTTGCCCCACTCCATTTTCCCTTCTCTACAACTCTGCATTTTTTTCAGCTTTGTGTAAATAAATTCCTTAATGGAACTTGCTACAAACTCTGCTTCTATTAGTCTAACCCTGCCACCGACAAAGACTTTCGAGTCGGTGTATGAGAACTGTTGAGATTGTGTGTCTTTATTTCTGTGCAGCCATTTAAATTATAACATTTACTCTACCTTGCTTCTCTATCAGTTCACACGACACATGCTGAATTTAGTCTGCCACACTAGATTTTGCATCTGGTATAAAGTATTTCGTTCCTGGTTCCATCTTACAGGAAAGATGTGAATTAATGGATGGATCCCAAAGCAAGAAATCAAGGTTGATTCTTACAATGAGTTTTCAGAGATAGTAGGAATTGCAGATGCTGTAGAATCTGAGATTTCAAGGTGTACAGCTGGATGAACACAGCAGGCCAAACAGCATCAGAGGAGCAGAAAAGCTCATGTTTTGGGCCGAAACCAATCAGAAGAATGGTCTAGGCCCAAAACATCAGCCCTCCTGCTCCTCTGATGCTGCTTGGTCTGCTGTGTTCATCACCTCTACACCTTGTTATCTCTCTTTTTTCTAACGAGTGCTGATTTGTCGGAGCAATTTCTGGTTGTGAGGCTTTAATGTCTCTGAAAAGGATGCACGAGGGGCCCTTGATGGAAAATAAATATCAGAGATTTATTGGGTTGGGCAAATTCCCTCAAGAATAATGCCAACTGCATGGACACGATTCCCATTCCAACTGAGGTACATCTGGAATCTGCCTCCTCAGTCTGTCCCTAAAAGTGAAAGGGAATAGCAAACCACTGCTGGTTAAAAATAAGATTGTCAAGAAAATTGCTCAGGATCAAGCATCTGCAGATAATGAGCTTAAAACTTGCCTTCAAGCAATCCACACATCAATGATTGGAAGAACGAAATGAAAGAAAACAGATAGAGGAGGCTCTTGGTTCCACAATCAAACAGAAACTGATGAAAGGCTTGGAAGAAATGGCCAGCTAAATCAAAGGTCTGCTACTATCAAAAACACTGCACTTTTAAGAAGCTACTCAGCCAGAATTAGGTTATTTTTAAACACACAATTAGTCTGCAACCCTTATTTCCCAAATATTGAGTGGGCAGTGCCGTGGATAAGTGGTGAGTTGTGCTGCCTCACAGCGCCAGGGACCTGGGTTCGATTCCCCACTTCGGCAGCCGTCTGTGTGGAGTTTGCACGTTCTCCCCATGTCTGCGTGGGTTTCCTCTGAGTGCTGCGGTTTCGTCCCACAGTCCTAAGGCACGCAGGTAAGGTGGATTAGCTGTGGGACGTGCAGGATGACAGGCATAATATAGGGGGATAAATCTGGGTAGGCTGCTCTTTGGAGGTTCGGCGTGGACTCGATGGAGCAAATGGTCTGCTTCCACACTAAGGATTCTATGATTGCTGCATGAACTGAGCTCTCCCTTGAACATAATGTTCAGTCATACATTTGATCTACTGCTTTGCTCTGTGCCATGGATGGCACACTGTGAAAACTGTATGAAATTCAATGCAAATGCAACACAAATGCTTTTCACAGTGTGTTAAACTCCAGAGACATTAAATTCAAATAAACAAAATCTCTCTCTCGCTCAACAGGCATCTACATGAAGGAAACAACCCCTGCACAAGAACTCAGGCTTTAATCAGCTAATAACCATGATATGTAACACTTTACTGCTCCCCCATGTTTATGCATCAATTTGTGAATTCCATAAAAACAACATGCTTGGTTCTTGCAGACAGATACAACCCCACTTCACAGTCATTCTGCCTTTGGATACAAAGTTCACTCAAAAATTAATTCAGCACCTTTTTCTCTTATCCTGAAACTGCAATAAAAGCCAAAAACATCCTCTTTGACAATTCCCCTTTTTAACATGATAACAAGACCTTATTCTACTAATTCCAAAATTGTTGCCATAGAGAGGCCAAGGTAAGAAAACCAATCCTCGAAGGGAGTCTATTGCAAACATATAACCAAACAGTGACATCAAATGGGACTTCAGTCCCCAGGGCAAGGAAGACCACAGCAAAATACCAGACCACTCCCAATGATCCGTAAATTAATGTGTTCATGTAAAAGTCCCTCAGACTTATTACCATCTTTGCTACAGGCTGAGAGTTCAGAGATCTGTGCCCATCAGTTCCACTGAGCTTCTCTACCTCATACTACAGATCACTGCACTGCCTAGTTTAATACGAGGCCCTCAAGCTCTTCTTCAACTGCTGCACTGAATGCCTGCTGTAATCTTCTATTCCTAGCTGCTGTTTATTATTTTAATCAGCATCCTGCAGCCTCCTTGTTCTCTGAAGCCAGGTACACTCCTGTTTCCTGAGGCCTCATTTTTGGCAAGACTTCAGTCCTGGAGATATGAGCAAAGAGCCAGAACCTGATTTAATAAACAGTAAACATACACCCAAAAAGCATATTGCAACATACTCCTGCTGCTGGTTTTCAGTGTAAAGCTCTCTCTACTGAAACAAAAAGCAGATATAAGTTTTCAGGTACTCAAAGATTTGTTAAATGTTTCACTCAACGTAACATTAACATTTATTGCAGTACCGAGCTGAAAAGCTTTTTTGTTTTTTTTTGTGACTAGCCTTCTCGGTTATCTACATTCTACTCAGCTTCTCTTGTGAAGAGATATAAAAGGTAAAGTCACCATAGACTCAAAGGAGCATAGGGCAAGAGATTACTGGTGGTGAGCTTAACCTGAAGGTCACCATGCCTCTGGGCTAGGGGTGACGTTGAAACATTGGGAAATTCATGGTAACCTCAGCCAGTGTTGGAAGTGAACCCATGTTTTTGGCATCGCTCATAAACCAGCTGCCCAAACAACTGAATCAAATCCCAGTACCTTTATCTATACTGGTACATTTAGTGGCACTCGGGGCTTGAGGCTGCATTTGCATAGATTGCAGTTAAAGATACATTTCAAGCTACAGAGCTAAGATTCAGTCAAAATTAGAGAATCCCACGTTGTGCAATGGATCTCAGACAGCTGAGAGAAGTAAGTGAGCTTTAACCCGCTGTAGCAGTAAAGGTCAAGTTAAGACCAACAAAAGACGATTTTGATTCTTTCGAAGCTCCAAATTTACTGAAGTTGTTAGAGTAGGAGCCCTTTAAGTATTAAAGTTGCCTGTAGATATAAATTCATATGTAGCTGAGAAAGAGGTGACACAGTGGCTCAGTGGTGAGCACTGCTGCCTCACAATGCCAGGAACCTGGGTTCAATTCCACCCTCAGGCAACTGTCTGTGTCGAGTCTGCTTGTTCCGCCAGGTGCTTTGGTTTCCTTCCACTACCCAAAGATGCCCAGGACTGGCCATGCTAAATTACCTCATAGTGTCCAGCATTGTGCAGGCTAGTTGAGTGAGCCATGGGAAATGCAGGGTTTCCTGGATAGGGTGGATCTAGGTGGGATTCTCTTCAGATGGTCAGTGTAAACTCAATGGAATGAATAGCCTGCTTCCACACTGTAGGGATTCTATTCTATTCAAATAACAGTGAACTAAAATGTTTAATCATTCTTGTAACTGTACAGTCAATAAAATGCACCAGAGGCAACTACACCTAGGCTGTGTGGAGAGAGATAATGGGAACTGCGGATGCTGGAGAATCCGAGATAACAAAGTGTGGAGCTGGATCAACACAGCAGGCCAAGCAGGCCTGTTTGTGTTCATCCAGCACCACACTTTGTCAGCTCGACACAGAGACTGTGTAGTTTATTTTGCAATTACTGGGGCTTCACTCCCCTACTCTTACAGTTCCTGTTTTGACAAAAATATTCCTGTAAGAATCAGTGTTAAAAATTTTAAAATTAATTGGAATTTGTCATTCATTCCCTTCGCAGGATTTATAATTGGCGTCTCCCTGACATTTTAGATTTGGGAAAGGTGTTATTATTTAATAAGCAACAAATACAAAACATTTGATTAATCCTGGAAAAATAACACAAATGAAGCAATGCTCTACTGCTTGGGCCTACATTACAAAGGTTTACAATACAACTGGCACGGAATGTCCCTCTGGGAACGGCACATTTGCACAACTCCGACAGAGGCTTTGCAAAGAACAAACCAAAAATATACCAATTGATAAATATTTATGTTAAAATATACTACAGATTAGAGAGCATAAGTCAACGAAAGAACATTGCAAAGTTTCTCAAATGAACATCTTCACCCAGAGTGCCAGATATGAACCATAATTTTTGAGTAGGTTACTACATTGACATTTGAAAACACACAATAATGCAAATAAAATCAATATCTCGCTTACTTAATGAAATAATTCCACAACTGCAGATTGAGTAAAAAGGTTTGGAGAATCAGCAAATTGATTATCTTTGCCATCTGACACAATGTTCATCAAATCCAACCTGTTTTGATGAGATACTTTTGACTGTATAATCATCCCTCCATACGAAAGCCTCTTCCTCTCCATCCATTGAATTCAATACTCTCTGACTTTGGAATGAACTGCACATTAATTGCCCTGGACAATCTAAAAACATTTCCAAGTTGAAAACTTATGGCCAACTCCCAATGTAAATAGATTCCTAAATATACAGTTATCAGCTGAGAAAATGGAAGCAGGTTCACTTACATGCCAATGTACAGGCCTAAACATGCACTTTAGTTTTGAAAAACTGAATGGTGGCTGGGAAAACGTCAGTTTGTATAGGTAGAAAATGGGGAGGTGGGTGGGGTCAGGAGCAATCAACAGGGTGGAACCCAAAGAGAAAGACAGTTGGACAGATTTAGGAGTTGCTAATGATCAGGCTGGGAGGGTGAATAGTTGTTAATGGGGACTGTTAGTCATTAACAATAGCGGGTGTGTCGGGAAGGCTACGTGGTAACAAGGCCTGGTGTGTGGGGTGGGGGAGGCTGGGACATGGGAGAGTTTAGGCCCAAAAATTATTGAACTCAATATTGAGTCCGGAGGGCTGGAGGGTCCCCAAGCAGAAAATGAGGTGTTGTTCCTCCAGCTTGCACTGGGCTTCACTAGAACACTGCAGCAAGCCGGAGACAGAGATGTTGGCCAGGGAGCAAGGTGGTGCATTGAAGTGGCAGACATATTTTTCAAAAATCTGATCTCAGATTTAGTCACACCCTTCCCTCCACCAGTTTGTCACTGTTAGAAAATTTGGCCAGTTCACGTTAAACCCCTGAGTCCATGTTGTTGGTGGTAACTACAAATAGGCAAGATCCTAACATGATCCGAGGACACCCCAGCAAGTACTCTTACCAGTCTCAATCTTGATACCACTTCTCAAATGAAAACTCACCGCTTCAACCAGTTTCAATCCATTCCTGTGTTTTGTTTTAATTCCACCACAATGAGCTTCAATAGCTCTGTTACATGGAACTTTGCTGAAGTTTCTTTTTTAAAGTCGAGATATATGTCAAATCAGGTAATGATCTAAATGAATTGCAAAGCAGACTCATAGATCCAAATGACCTTATCCTATTTCTGCATCTTGGAATTCCCACAGTCTACCTGGAACATGATTTCCTCAAAAAGTTCAAAGTGGTTAGTCAGCCAGACTGCCCCCTTCCAAACCTACATGTTGGCCAATGTTAATTAGATTAGCTGTTCGACCCTCACTCCTCACAATCATTTCCGACCTTGGTTAAGTGTAATGAACTTTAAGTTTTAGAATCCTTACAATGTGGAGACAGGCCCTTCGGTCCAAAAAGTTCAGTTGGATCCTTGGAACATCCCACCCAGACCCATCCCCCTATAACACACCTAATCTACACATCCCTGAACACGATGGGCAATTTAGCATGGCCAGTCCACCTAACCCACACAGCTTTGGACAGTGGGAGTAAACCGAGCACCCGGAGAAAACTCACACAGACACAGGGAGAATGTGCAAACTCCACACAGACCGTCACCCAAGTCTGGAATCAAACCCGGGTCCCTGGTGCCAAGAGGCAGCAGTGCTAACCACTGCACCACCATGCCGCCCTTAAAGACATGTCCTTTGAGTCAGAAACAAACCAGCAACCAGAGGATCTTTTTGGATCTTTATTTGAAAGTTAACCTGTTTCCAATTTGTATTACCAAGATATTCCCAGAATATAATTTCCTCCTAACAATTACCAGCACCTCACAAATAAAATCTCTTGGCTCCCTCAACACCTGAAATACACGCTATTAAAGCCACTTGCAAAACTAAAGACTGCATTCTCAATAAAGCGAAATGGAAAGTATTTTATTGAAAGAATGAACTACCTTCTGCATCTCCTTCCCTTGCTCTACACTTTTCATCTCTGAACTGATAGATTGCCACAGCACATACCAGTAGAAATCAGGAACCATAGACAAGAGTGATCTTTATCATTACTATCCCGAGGTCCCACAGACAAACTACTCTTACGTTGAGTTGATACAATATAGCCCCTGATTATTAATTCAACCTGGAACTATTTTGTTACAAATCGACGAGACACTTGCATCACAACAGGAGCAGATTAAATGCTGTCAGGTATTTCAATGCTGTCTCATTTTTGAATGGTTTTTTGTTACTTCATTATTGTGTGTTACTGCTTTAGTGCATCAGCAGCCAGGTAACCAACAAATTCTCTGATGTATCACTGGCAATTATGGACTTCGGACCAGGTTCGTTAATGCTTTGATTTTTCTCTCTCCTTCTACTTTCAGGAATCCCAGTGTTTCTTTGCCTTCCAACTGATATACCAGTGTTCAAGGATATTGTTTTCCATACAGCAAGATATTATTTTCAGAATTATATCCCCAAAATATAATCTAGCAATTTAACACAAGAAATTCAACGGGCATCCGCCAGCTAGAGTTATCACATTCGTAACCCTTATTACAATTGTTTGTAGATCCTCTACATCCTCTCAGCATTGTCTGGCCAAGACTTTCCTCCATTTACTGTGTTAACAGCAAAGTCACAAAGTGAAATTATATTCTATTTGTGTCAAATTTCAGAAGTACAATGGATTCAATGGTAAAGAAATACTAACTCAAATACAGTAGCAATAGATAATCAGATTAACCTTCCAACCAAAGCAGAGCAACAACCAAACGGCAGACTGCCAAACTATACACCCAAAACAACAGCAAATTCGAAACAAGAAAAGCCATGATTAAACTGCTCTCATGAGAATGCACTTGATAACTGCACTCGGATACAGGGAAAAATGCCAAGCCTGGAGGAAAAGCGCAGCATACCCATAAGGTAAACTCAGGTTGTTGAAGGCATGCTTCACAAGAAATAAATGAAAGAAATTTTGGCTTTACTGCTGGCAAACACAGCAAATGGCTGGTGAAAACAAATGAGACGTTTCTGAGGGAAGGCTCAACTTCAAAAACATGTGCTCCAAAGAATCAAAATGACAAAACAAAATAAGAAAATCAGATGACACCAAAAACAGAAGTTGCTGGCAAAGCTCAGCAGGTCTGGCAGCATCTGTGAACAAAAATCAGAGTTAACGTTTTGGGTCAGGTGACTCCTCCTCAGAACACAACCCTCTTGTTTGTCCGTTTCTATGCGTAATGCAAAATGTAAGACAGTTGTCTAATTGCAAAGATTTTCATCATGTTTTAGTATTTCAGCCAGAACATACTGCTTACTAGATGATTAAATTGGTCTTTCATGACAAGCCTGCTCATAAAGTTGTGTCTAAACTGCAGTGGGTAATCGCTTCGGCAATGCTGGATGTGTCAAAATGCTGCTTGGCCTTCGGTGTCCATCCAGCTCCACACTTTGTTGTCTCGGATTCTGCAGCATCTGCAGTTCCCATTATCACTGATACAATTTTGTGACTTACCCATTTACAAACCAAATATTTCAAAAGATATTCTAGACAATAGAAGAAATCTGTTAAATTACTTTATGTTGAATCTTTCAGGGTAATGCTAAGAGTATGTTTTTGCACGTTACAGTTTTCAAATCAGATGCACAGCAACAGGATGCCTCCAAGTATTTCTAAACAAGACAGATTTGATTTTTTGTGGTGGCACAGAAACAGAACAGTTGTTGCCAGTCTCCAAAAGTCTATTACTTTAGCATGTCAGGGTCTCTGGGGTAATCTCACAGCATACTCACGACAAGATCACTCTCAAAGCCACGCACAAATCAAATCTAATTCTAGATGGATTCTTCTCTTTACTTCTATTTATTTTAAAGCAAACATTTGTACGGAAAAGAATTTTACAATCAAACTGTTTGAATCAACTGCTTTAGAAAAAGGCCGACAACAAACACACAGCACGCAGGTCTGGGCAAATTATTGAGGGTCTGTCTACCAGTCCTAACTATTTCTTCATGAGGACCATAAATCTTTTTGAATCCTTATATTTCCTTGTCGACCTTGTCAGCATTTCATGATAAAGTACATATAAATGCTTAAAACAAGTCAAAATCCTGGAATTCCCTCCCTAATGTCATCGCGAGAGTAGCTATATCACATGGCATGCAGCGGGTTAAGAAAGCAACTCACCACCACTTTCTCAAGGGCCACTCAAGACAGGCAGTGATGTCCATATCGCAAAAGTGAATAAAAATTGTATATTGAAATAAAGATACACAATAGTAAGTCTCACCTCAGGTGAGGAAACTACTGGAAGCAATCCTGTGGGACAGAATTAATCCACACTTGGAAAGGCAGGGTAGTCACGGTTTTATTGAGGGGAGGCCAAGTCTGAATAACTTGATTGCATTTTTTGAAGAAGCAACCAGGTGTGTACAAGAGGGGATTACATTTGAAATAATCTACTTGGACTTTAGCAAGGCTTTTGTCAATGTCCCACATGGGAGACTAATAGTGAATAGCCCAAGAGGTCTGAGGAAATTTGGCTACTCGGATCCGGAATTGGTCGAATGGCAAAGAACAGAGGATGATGATTGCTTGGTGTTTTGGTGATTGGAATTCTGTGTTCAGTGCAGGGATCAATGTTGGACTTATTGCTGTTTGTGTTATTTATAAACAGTTTAGATATCGAGATAGCAAGACAGATCAGTTAGTTTGCAGATGGTGCAAAAATTGGTGGAGTAGTCATTCATGAGGAGTTTAGCTTTAGATTACAGGAGAATATAGATAGGCTAATCAGCAGCAAATGGAATTCAATCTGGATACACGTGAGAGAATGCACTTCAGCAGGACAAATAAGGCATACGAATATATGATGAAAGGTGGAAGCACTGAGGATCCCAGGGATTTTGATATACATGTACACCAGTCCCTTAAGGTATCAGGTCGGGTAGATAAAGTAATGAAGGCGGCATAAGGGACACTTACCTTTACTAACTAAGGCATTGAGTTTAAGAGTAGGGTGGTTATGCTGGAACTATGCAAAACATTGTTTAGGACACAGCTAGCGTAATGGGCACAGGTCTGGAATCCACAGTGAAGGGTTGGTTGGGGGGGATGTCACTGCACTGGAGAAGGTGCAGGGGAGATTTATCAGGATGCTGCCCAAGGTGAAGAGTTTTTGAAATGAAGAAAGATTGAACAGTCTAAAGTCGTTTTCCATAGAACAGAACAGATGAAGGGAGAATATGATTGAAATGTATAAAATTATGAGAGGTAGAAACAGAAAGAAACTTTTCGCTTTGGTGCAGGGATCAATGACTGGTCATGTAGATTTAAGGTAAGGGGCAAGAGATTCCTAAGGGATGAGAGGAAAAATGTTTTTACCAAGAGGGTGTAGGAATCTGGAACTCACTGCCAGTAAGGGTGGCTGAGGCAGAAACCCTCGTAAGATTTACGAAATAAAGGGGGATACTTGCTACGCCAAGGCATACAAGGCAAATGGCACAAATGCCGTAAAATGGAATTAGAATAGTTCGGTGGCTGTTTTTCACAGGCACAGTGGCAAAGGTTCCTTTCATGAGCTAGAGGCCTCTATGAGACAATAACCAATTCATAAGCATAATCGGTAGTTCATAACATCAATAACTTTGGTTAAAGATATTGGCTGAGAAATTCAAATTCAATTGCCTAACATGACCATTTCTGGGAAATAGCTCAGAATGACTCCCGAAGTGAGCAGTGAATAAAGAAAAGGATTTAATCTAAGTACCATTAGATACTGTTTCAACAAATCTCCTGTGCTGTGTTAAAAACCTGCCTGCCCTGCCCAAAATCCACAAGCCTGCCTGCCTGCCTGGGTCAACCCATTGTCTCAGCCTGTTGTTGCCCCACCGAACTCATCTACACCTATCTGGACTCAATTTTCTCCCCCTTGGTCCAGGAACTCCCCACCTACGTCCGTGACACCACCCACGCCCTCCACCTCCTCCAGAACTTCCAATCCCCTGGCCCCCAACACCTCATTTTCACCATGGATGTCCAGTCCCTATACACCTGTATTCCGCATGCAGATGGCCTCAAAGCCCTCCGCTTCTTCCTGTCCCGCAGGCTCGACCAGTTCCCCTCCACCGACAGCCTCATCCGCCTAGCCAAACTTGTCATCACCCTCAACAACTTCTCTTTCGATTCCTCCCACTTCCTACAGACAAAGGAGGTGGCCATGGGTACCTGCCTGGGCCCAAGCTATGCCTGCCTCTTTGTAGGTGACATGGAACAGTCCCTCGTCCGCACCTACACAGGCCCCAAACCCCACCTCTTCCTCCGTTACATTGATGACTGTATCGGCGCCGCCACTTGCTCCTCAGGGCAGCTCGAACAGTTCATCCACTTGACCAACATCTTCCACCCCAACCTCAAGTTCACCTGGACCATCTCTAACACATCCCTCACCTTGCTGGACCTCTCAGTCTCCATCTCAGGTAACCAGCTAGAAACTGATGTCCATTTCAAGCCCACCGACTCCCACAGCTCCCTAGAATATACCTCCTCCCACCCACCCTCCTGCAAAAATTCCATCCCCTATTCCTAATTCCTCCACCTCCGCCGCATCTGCTCCCAGGATGAGGCATTCCACTCCCGCACACCCCAGATGTGCACGTTCCCCAAGGACCGCATCATTCCCCCCGCAGTGGTTGAGAACGCCCTTGACCGCGTCGCCCGCATTTCCCGCAACACATCCCTCACACCCCGCTCCGCCACAACCGCCACAAGAGGATCCCCCTCGTTCTCACACACCACCCCACCAACCTCCGGATACAACGCATCATCCTCCGACACTTCCGCCATCTACAATCCAACCCCACCACCCAAGACATTTTTCCATCCCACCCTTGTCTGCCTTCTGGAGAGACCACTCTCTCCATGACTCCCTTGTCTGCTCCACACTCCCCTCCAACCCCACCACACCCGGCACCTTCCCCTGCAACTGCAGGAAGTGCTAGACTTGCCCCCATACCTCCTCCCTCACCCCCATCCCAGGCCCCAAGATGACCTTCCATATTTAGCAGATGTTCACCTGCACATCTGCCGATGTGGTATACTGTATCCATTGTACCCGGTGTGGCTTCCTCTACATTGGGGAACCAAGCAGAGGCTTGGGGACTGCTTTGCAGAACACCTCCGCTCGGTTCGCAATAAACAAATGCACCTCCCAGTCGCGAACCATTTTAACTCTCCCTCCCATTCCTCAGACGCCATGTCCATCATGGGCCTCCTGCAGTGCCACAATGATCCCACCTGAAGGTTGCAAGAGCAGCAACTCATATTCCACTTGGGAACCCTGCAGCCCAATGGTATCAATGTGGACTTCACAAGCTTCAAAATCTCCCCTTCTCTCAATGCATCCCAAAACCAGCCCAGTTTTTCCCCTCTCCACAGTGCATCCCAAAACCAGCCCAATTTGTCTCCGCTTCCCTAACCCGTTCTTCCTCTCACCCATCCCTTCCTCCCACGTCAAGCAGCACCTCCATTTCCTACCTGCTACCTCATCCCGCCTTCTCGACCTGTCTGTCTTCCCTGGACTGACCTACCCCCTCCCTACCTCCCCACCTATACTCTCCTCTCCAACTATCATCTTTTCTCTCTCCCTATTTATTTCAGAACCCTCTCCCCATCCCCCTCTCTGATGAAGTGTCTAGGCCCGAAACGTCAGCTTTTGTGCTCCTGAGATGCTGCTTGGCCTGCTGTGCTCATCCAGCTTCACACTTTGTTATCTTGAATTATCCATGTAATGGATTATAAAGTAATTCGAATCAAAGATAGAGCATAACCCAGGAATATGGGTATAAATTACTTAGTTGAGATTATGTTACGAATACTGAGATTCATAAAGCTTTCCTTGGACAAAGAATTCACTAAGCATGTTGGTCACAAATCTGTAAATATTTTTTAAGCCACTCAACTCAGAATCACACCGTGTGCTGAACTAAATCTTTTCACATTTTTGACACACGCAATACAATTCATCAAAAGATCGTGCTTTCAGCAGAAACACACACGACTGTAAAAATTGCACAGCTCTTCATAAAAGTCAGTCAACTCACTATATCTCCTTGAACATAATGAAAACTTGACTGAAATCAACTGCATTACACAAGAGCTAATTAGAAGCCGAACTCTGGCAGCTCCTGTTCATATGACAGCACCACACAATTAATAAAACAGCTCCACAAAGTGTTCACAATCAAAAGGCCGAGATTAGTACTGAATGACCTGGGTAACTGGAGGTCGAGTCTAGAATTTTAACTCATTGTACGAGTCAAGGTTGCGCTGGATTATATAAATTAATGTTATGATTGGAACAGCGTAGTTTCTCTAACTGTGTGTGACTGAAATTAATCAGAGCTAACATTTCGGGTCCAGTGACTGTTCCTCAGAACTGGACCCGAAACTGGACAATAACCGGCTCATTGTTGCTCATTTTGGGTTCCATCAGGGCCAACGCAGCTTCTAACTTTTATACAATCTCGGTCCAAACAGAGACAAAAGAATGGTTTTCCAAAGCTGACAGAAAAGTAACTCACCTTGACATCAAGAAGCCTTTCGAAAACTGAAGTCAATTGGGAATCAGGTGGGAAATGGCCGAATAGTTGGAGATATAGACAGCAAAAGGCAGGATGGTTGTGGTTGCTGGAGGTCAATCAGCTCAGTACCAGGTCATCGCTGCAAAGTTCCTCAGTCTGACCAGCTTCAGCTGCTTTATCAATGAACGTAACTCCTTCACAAAGTCAAAAGTGGGTAAAGGCACCGATTACTGCAGTCCATGTCCATATGCAGCAAGGCCTGGGCAAAGTTCAGCCTAGGGCTGACAAGTGGTACGAATTATGCATTACAAATAAGTGTCAGGCAATGACAATCTCCAGTAAGGGAAAATCTAAATCTCTTTACTTGACAAAAACAGAAGTTGCTGGAAAAGATCAACAGGCCTGACAGCATCTGTGAAGAGAAATTGGAATTAACATCTCAGGTCCGGTGACCCTTCCTGAGATATATATTTGAAAGTGCTGAATTTAGAGGCCTACAGAGACACTTTCAGGAGCCAGTACAGACAGAGTGGGCCAAATGGCACCTTCTATACTGTAAAATTCTATGATTCTTCAGTTCAGAAATATTAGAATTTGATTGTGATGCAGGATAATGGAGTCAAAATTGATCACCAAATAAAAATCGCTGGTGGCAATTTAATTTGCAGTTCTAAAAGATAAGTACTTGAAGAAGATAAATAAATTAAGTTATAAGAAATAAATCACAGAAGACACTAACTTACCTACTACAATGGAATATGTCAACGTGACAACTGATAAATCTAACAGCTCTTCTCCCTCCCAGCAATTTACACCTTTTTGATGATTTCTGTAATAATCAGCAGTTTCTACACAACTTGCTCAAAGACTCCAAAATAATACTTGTTTTAATCTAAATTCTACAAGCTAGTATTTGGAGCAAAAAAATACAAATATTTATAAACAATACTGTTATGTGCTGTCGGTAGCTGCACACTGCTAAAGGTATGTAATTTAGTCACCATGTAAACTCTCTCCTGATTTTAGAGATAACGCTCAATCTCTTCAAGGCAAGCCTGACCAAATATTATTAAATGGTCCTGCTAATATTGCAGCTTCATGATTGTTTATTCTGAAGATTACTGAACTGATACAATGGGTCAGAATAAATTTCTACTCAGGCAATTGTAAAAATTCACTTTTTCACAGGAACTGAAAACATCTTGGCAATAGGGAGAATAACATGTTCATTCTAATTTTCTCTTTCTCAGGCTCCTGGGCCTGTTTCTTTCTATTTCCGGCAATATACAATTGGAGGGAATTCATTAAGGGATTGGTTCATGATCTCAACACCAAATGGCATCAAAGGGTGGCATTTAGAACAAGAATACGGATAGTGTTTTGTGTTTTGCAATGATATTGCCAATAAGATTTTAACAGAAGAGCATGCTTGGATGCCATCACAAAATATACATACATAGTTCTTACTTTAAGCAAACAATTCATACCTGAAGCTGTTTCCAAAGTTCTCACCTTCTGCTTCATTTTATCGAGTTGGCAGGAATCCTAGAACCAATGAGGCACTTCAATTTGGGGACAGCTATATTGTCAATTGACACTAGAGTCATAGAATCATACAGCAACGGAGTAGAACTGTACCTGCATCTACCAATTCCTCTGGCAGTTCATTCCACAAGCGAACTACCCTCCGTGTGAAAAAGTTGCCCTTCAGGTCACTTTTCAATCTTTCTCCATTTACTTTAAAAATGTGTGTTCTAGTTTTGAACTCCCCTACCCTAGAGAAAAGACCTTTGCTATTCATCTTATCTGTACCCCTCATGCTTTTATAAACCTGTATAATATCACCCATCAACCTCCTGAAGCTCTAGTGACAAAGGTCACAGCCTATCCAGCGTATCATTATAGCTCAAATTCTCCAGTCCCAACAACATCCTGGTAAATGTTTCCCGAACCCTCTCCAATTTAATCACATCCTTCATATAGCAAGGCAATCGGAACAATACTCAAAAAGTGGTTTCACCAATGAACTGTCTAACCCCAACACGACATACCAACTCCTAGAACTCAATGGTCTGATCAATGAAGGCAAGCGTGTTAAATGCCTTCTTAAACACCTCGTCCAACTTGCAAAGAATTATGTTACATCAATCCTTTGGTCTCTCAGTTTTACAACTCCATCCCCAGCTCTATTAACTGTATAAGTCCTGCCCTTATTTGTTTTACCAAAATGCAATAACTCGCATTTATCCAAATTAAACTCCATCTGTCACCCCTCAGCCCAATGGCCAATTTTTCAAGATACCGCTATAATTTTAGACACCTCCTAAATGCTCATCCAAACTGATCATTTAATTTCAGCAACATTAAAAAAATTATGAAAGAATAATGTCATCTATCAAGTTGCCTTTTCAACAAAGTTGTGAAGTGAGGGCCTTGAGAGTAGTTGTGGGTTTGGAAGGTGCGAAGGATTTTTGGTGAATTTCTGCTGTGCATCTTTTAGACAATGCATGCTGCTGCAACTGAGCATCAATGGTTGGAGAAAGTGGATGTTTGTAGATGTGACGCCAATCAAATGGACTTCTTTGTCCTGGATGGCATCAAGCTTCTTGAGTGTTGTTTGAGCTGCATCCATCCAGACAAGTGGGAAGTATCCCATCAGACTCCTGACTTGTGCCGTGTACAAGGTGGACAGGCTTTCAGAAGTTAGTTGGCAAGTTACTTGCCGCAGTATTCCGAGCCTCTGACCTGCTCTTGTAGCCACTATGTTTACGTGGTGAGTTCAGCTGCATTTCCAGTCAATGGTAACCCTAAGGATGGTGAGACAGGGGGATTCCATGAAACCACTGAATGTCATGGGGTGGAGATTCGGTTGTCTCTTATTGGAGATGGTCACGGCCTAGGGTTTGTGTGGTATGAATGTTAGAACATAGAACATAGAACAGTACAGCACAGAACAGGTACTTCAGCCCACGATGTTGTGCCGACCATTGATCCTCATGTAAGCACCCTCAAATTTCTGTGACCATATGCATGTCCAGCAGTCTCTTAAATGACCCCAATGACCTTGCTTCCACAACTGCTGCTGGCAACGCATTCCATACTCTCACAACTCTGTGTGTAAAGAACCCACCTCTGACATCCCCTCTATACTTTCCTCCAAACAGCTTAAAATTATGACCCCTCGTGTTAGCCTCTTCTGCCCTGGGAAATAGTCTATGGCTATCAACTCTATTCTCATGATCTTGTATACCTCAATTAGGTCCCCTCTCCTCCTCCTTTTCTCCTATGAAAAGAGTCCGAGCTCAGTCAACCTCTCTTCATAAGATAAGCCCTCCAGTCCAGGCAGCATCCTGGTAAACCTCCTCCGAACCCTCTCCAAAGCATCCACACCTTTCCTATAATAGGGCGACCAGAACTGGGCGCATTATTCCAAGTGCGGTCTAACTAAAGTTTCATAGAGCTGCAACAAGATCTCACGACTCTTAAACTCAATCCCCCTGTTAGTGAAAGCCAAAACACCATATGCTTTCTTAACAACCCTGTCCACTTGGGTGGCCATTTTAAGGGATCTATGTATCTGCACACCAAGATCCCTCTGTTCCTCCACGCTGCCAAGAATCCTATCCTTAATCCTGTACTCAGCTTTCAAATTCGACCTTCCAAAATGCATCACCTCGCATTTATCCAGGTTGAACTCCAACTGCCACCTCTCAGCCCATCTCTGCATCCTGTCAATGTCCCGCTGCAGCCTACAATAGCCCTCTATACTGTCAATGACACCTCCAACCTTTGTGTCATCTGCAAACTTGCTGACCCATCCTTCAATCCCCTCATCCAAGTCATTAATAAAAATTACAAACAGTAGAGGCCCAAGGACAGAGCCCTGTGGAACCCCACTCACCACTGACTTCCAGGCAGAATATTTTCCTTCTACTACCGCTCGCTGTCTTCTGTTGGCCAGCCAATTCTGTATCCAAGCAGCTAAGTTCCACTGTATCCCATTCCTCCTGACCTTCTGAATGAGCCTACCATGGGGAGCCTTATCAAATGCCTTACTGAAGTCCATATACACCACATCCACAGCTCGACCCTCATCAACTTTTCCAGTCACATCCTCAAAGAACTCGATAAGGTTTGTGAGGCATGACCTACCCCTCACAAAGCCGTGTTGACTGCATTTGATCAAGCCATGCTCTTCCAGATGGTCAGAAATCCTATCCCTCAGAATCCTTTCTAACACCTTGCAGACAACAGACGTGAGACTTACTGGTCTGTAATTGCCGGGGATTTCCCTATTTCCTTTCTTGAAGAGAGGAATTACATTTGCCTCTCTCCAGTCCTCAGGTATGACTCCAGTGGAGAGTGAGGATGCAAAGATTTTCACGAGTGGCGAAGCAATTGCATTTCTCGCTTCCCAAAGCTGCCAAGGACAAGTCTGGTCTGGGCCTGGCGACTTGTCAATCTTGATGTTTGACAAAATTTTCAGCACGTCAGCTTCCTCTATCTCTAACCATTCCAGCGTGCACACCTGCTCTTCAAAGGTTTCATTCACTACAAAGTTCGTTTCTTTCGTAAAGACAGAAGCAAAAAACTCATTTAGGGCTTCCCCTACCTCCTCAGACTCCACAAACAAGTTCCCTATGCTATCCCTGATCGGCCCGACTCTTTCTTTGACCATTCTCTTATTCCTCACCTAAGTGTAAAATGCCTTTGTGTTCTCCCTAATCCGTTCTGCCAAGCCTTTCTCGTGCCCCCTCCTGGCTCTCCTCAGACCATTTTTGAGCTCTTTACTCGTCTGCCTGTAATCCTCTGGAGCTGAGCTTGACCCTAGCTTCCTCCACCTTATGTCAGCGACCTTCTTCCTTTTCACAAGAAGCTCCACAGCTCTCGTCATCCAAGGTTCCTTTAACTTACCCCTTCTTGCCTGTCTCAGAGGGACATATTTACTCATCACTCGCAACAACTGTTCCTTAAACTGTCTCCACATGTCTATAGTGCCTTTACCATGGAACAATTGCTCCCAGTCTATGCTTCCTAACTCATGTCTAATGACATCATAGTTTCATCTTGCCCAATTAAATATCTTCCCATTTTGCCTAATCCTCTCCTTCTCCATAGCTATGTACAATGTGAGGCAGCTATGGTCACTATCACCAAAATGCTCTCCCACCACAAGATCTGAGACCTGCCCCGGCTCGTTTCCGAGCACCAAGTCTAGAATGGCGTCTCCCCTCATCGGCCTGTCAACGTACTGAGTTAGGAAACCCTCCTGAACACACCTTACAAAAACAGCTCCATTCAAATCTCCTGCTCGAAGGAGGTTCCATTCAATAGTGGGAAAGTTAAAGTCACCCATTACAACAACCCTACTACGTCCGCACTTTTCCAAAATCTGCCGACATATGCTTTCTTCAATCTCCCTGCTGCTACTGGGGGGCCTGTAGTAAACCCCTAATGAGGTGACTGCTCCCTTACAGTTCCTAATTTCCACCCACACTGACTCAGTAGGCAGATCTTCCTCGACAATGGAAGCTTCTGTAGCTGTGATACCCTCTCTGATTAGTAGTGCTACACCGCCTCCTCTTTTTCCCCCCTCCCTATTCTTTTTAAATGCTCTAAACCCTGGAATATCCAGCAATCATTCCTGCCCTTGAGAAACCCATGTCTCTGTTATGGCCACAACATCATAGCACCAGGTACTGATCCATGCTCTAAGTTCATCACTTTTATTCCTGATACTCCTTGCGTTAAAGCAAACACACGTTAACTGATCCCTTGGTTCCTTCCCAGGAAAATCCTTCCCACTAGCTGGTCTACCTCTTGCTACTGCCTCACCTGCATCAACTCTCACCTCCGGTATACAGCTCAGGTTCCCACCCCCCCCTGCCATACTAGTTTAAACCCTCTCGAACTACTCGAGCAAACCTTCCACCCAGGACATTGGTCCCCTTCCAGTTCAGATGCAACCCGTCCTTCTTGTACAGGTCCCACCTTCCCCAGAAGGCATCCCAATTTCCTACATATCTGAAGCCCTCCCTCCTACACCAGCTGCGCAGCCACGTGTTAAGCTGCGCCCGCTCCCTGTTCCTCGCCTCGCTATCTCGTGGCACCGGTAGTAAACGAGAGAACACTACTCTGTTCGTCCTGCTTTGCAGCTTCCATCCTAACTCCCAGAAATCACTTTTTATATCCTCAATCCTTTTTCTGGCTGTATCATTAGTGCCAATATGTAACATGATTTCTCGCTGTTCGCCCTCCCCTTTTAGAACCGTATACACCCGATCGGAGACGTCACGGACCCTGGCACCAGGGAGGCAACATACCTTCCGGGAATCCCGATCCTGACCTTTAACGTGCGTTTCCTTAGCTGTGGTGGAGAGATGACCCTCATTCCCCACAGGAGAACTCCTCCTTGTATAGATAGTTCTAGCTTCCACATGACATGTGGTTTCAGTTCCGGTTGCTCCATTTGCAGTACCACACCCACCACTCACGTAGTCGTGGGTCAATTTGACTGTCTCTCTTAATTTGTCCTACCGTTGCCAGAGTGTTCCCTACTTGCTCAAAGTAGAAAATGTCTACATAAGGACTGTTTGTTGTCAACTCATTTGGCAAGGGTAATCTAAAATCCTTCAGCATTCTCTCGTACGTGTCTGATTTACAGCATCCCACAGTGAACTTCAGTTTTTACTTTTGAACGGGACTTGTACAATCCCATGGCATCAAAGATATGGCCTTAGTATTGTATGGAAATCTTTTTTAAAAAATCACTGTCATTTTTCCTCACTTCTTCAAATCTAACTTGTGAGGATGCTCTTTTTTAGGTTCTCCCTGTGAGTAAAATATTGTTTTGGTAACACTGGACTCCTTTCAATCCACTTCAAATCTGATCCATGGCATGTTAGAATAATCCAAGCACAGATGGATTTCAAATGGAAATCTCTTGTTTTTGAATACTACTTTACGTGTTACAATAATCAAGTATTCCCGTGACTTAGGGATCTCTATTCATCTGGAGATAGACTTGACTCAGGTCAATCTTACTGAAAAGCAGACCTCTAGCTGGTCCAACAAGTAGGTCATCGATTACAGGCAAAGCATACTGCTCAGCACATAGTGCTGGATTAGTAGCGAAATTGTAATCAGCGCAGATGTATACTCCATCTCTCAGTGGAATGATAGGTGTGGGCCAATCATTTTTGGATTCAAGGATTCCCATCTTGACCAGTGTCACTCAATTATGGTCATAGTGTCATAGAGGCGTACAGCATGGAAACAGAACACTTTGGTCCAACTCATCTACGCGAACAGAATATCCTAAATTAATCTAATCCCATTTACCAGTATTTGGCCCATATCCTCTAAACCCTTCCTATTCATGTACCCATCCAAGTGCCTTTCAAATGTTCTAATTGTACCTGCTTCCACCACTTCCTCTGGCAGCTCATTCCATACACACACCATCCTCTGCTTGGAAAACGTTGCCCCTTACGTTCATTTTAAATCTTTCCCCCTTCACCTTAAAGCTATGCCCTCTAGTTTTGACTCCCCTACTCGAAGGAAAAGGCCTTGGCTATTCATCGTATCCATGCCCCTCATGATCCTATAAACCTCCAAGTTCACCCCTCAGCCTCCAAAACTGCAGGGAAAGTAATCTATTCAGCCTCCCCATAGCTCAAATCCTCCACCCTGGCAACATCATTGGAAATCCTTTCTGAGCCCTGTCAAGTAGGTTTAATTCTGCCTCAACCTTTAGTCTGATTGCACGAGGCACTGATCCTGCCTTGCAACATTTTGCTTGACTCTGATACTTGATTTTCAATTCGACAGAGGTCTTCCCCATGTGTCCCAGATCCCGATGAAAATAATGGCACGCTTCTTTAGAATTTTGCAATGAATCAGTTTCAGAAGCTGACAAGCAACTGAGTTCAACCCAACTGAGTTTGATTTTTTTTCCAGCCATGGTCCTCCCAGTGAAACTAGCAGATTATCCAAGCTGTCATTGTACCATGTAGATTTTCTTCCTACTCTTCACTTTCAGAACTTTTGCTGTACTCTGCTCATATTACTTTCTCAAACACACCCATTCAATGGGCCCTTTATTGCCGCAGTTTCTGCATACGACTAATTTATACCAGCAATTTGCTGTTGAGTGAAGTGCCCTTTCACACCAATGGCAGTTGTGAGTCTGTGTTGGTGCTCATCTCTCAGCTGCCACTATTCCTACTATTTCTTCATAAGTTTTGAAACCCGGCTTCTCTGGTTGTACCAGGCTCCTCAGGTGACTAAGGACATTCCCACACCCTGCCATAATACCAGGAACAATGGATTCGCTGGGTGGAGGCATTTGAGGTCTCTTTACTATAAAATATTTAACAGCTGATCTGTAGCAAGATCAAACAGGGACAGCATGGATTTATGAAAGGGACAGAGGGAAATCACACTTGACAATTTTTAGGGGATTCTTTGTTGATGTAACTCATTCAGTTGATGAGGGGGGAACCACTGGATGTGGTTTCTTTGGGCTTTCAGAAGGCTTTTAACAAAATCCCACATAAGAGATTAGTGCTTCAAATTAAAGCCCATAGGATTGCCGTAGTATATTGAGATGGAAATAAAACTGGTCAGCAAATATCAAAGGATAGGAATAAATGGTCTTTTTCCAAAGGCAGACTCAGGTGGTGTGTCACAAGGATCTGTGCTCAGATTCTGGCTACCCACCTATTCACATGAAGGAATCAAATGCAATATTTCCACATCTGCAGATGACACAAAGCTGGATGAGAGGGTGAGCTGTAAGGAGGATGCAAAGATGCTTCAGTGTTATTGAGACAAGCTGAATGATTGGGCAAATGTGAGACAGATACAGTATTACACAGATATATGTTAGATTATCCACTTTGGGAGCAAAAACGGAAAGGCAAAAACTGAATGGATATAAATTAAGACATGGGTTTGTAGAATAAGATCTGGGCAAACCTGTACTTCGGTCATTGAAGGTAAGCATGCAGGTGCAGCAAGCAGTAAGGATGGCAAATAGCAGAAGGGCCTTCATAGTGAGAGAATTTGCATTCAGGAGTGGGGATGTCTTGCTGCAATTACATACCAAAAATATTATGTGCAGTTTTGGCCTCTTTATCTGAGGAAGCACACTCTTGCTCTCGGGACAGTGCAGCAAAGGTTTAGCAGACTGATTCCTGGAAGGCAGACTGGCATATAAGGAGAGGTTGCGTCAGATAAGATTATACCACTGGCATTCAGAAGAATGAAGGGGCTTCTCATCGAAGCTTAAAATTCTTACAGGACTAGACAAGTCAAATGGAGGGCAGATGATCTTGATGGCAGGGATGTACAGAACAAAGGAGTCACAGTCATTCTTCATACCCTTAAACGAAGATGAGGAGATATTTCTTCACCCAGAGACTGATGAGCCTACAGAATTCACTACCACAGAAATCAATGCTAAAACATTGCACAGTTTCAAAAAGGAGTTTGGGTTTAGCACTTGGAACTAAGTGGATCACAGGATATAAGGTTAAAGGAGGAACAGGCTACTGTGTTGGATGATTGGATATATTCATAATGAATGATACAGCAAGCGTGAAGGGCCAAATGGCCCATTTCTCATTCTACTTCTTATGTTTCTGTGCAAAGTAAATGGTCACAAACTTGGCAGATGGAATATAATGTGGAAAATGTCAGGTTATGTGCTTTGGCAGGAAGAATAAAAGAGCTGTATGTTATTAAAATGGAAAAAGATCGCAGAAAGCTGCAGTACAGGAGGAATTTGGAGGTCCTTGTGCATGAATCATAAGAAGTTAGCAACCATGCTCAGCAACTAATAAGGAAGTCTCCTGTTGGCCTTTAGAAGGAATGGAATAAAAGAAGAGAGACGTATTGCTAAAACAATACAAAGTACTAGACAGACCACATCTCAAACACAGCAAATACTTTTGGCCTTTTGGAAAGAAATCTCAACATTGGAGGCAGTCGAGAGAAGGTTAACTAAGTTGATTCTAGGTACAGAAGGATCTTCTTTCTAAGGAGGTCAAATAGGTTGGACTTATACTCTTTAGAATTTAGAAGAGTAAAAGGTTACCTTATTAAAACATACAGGATTCTGAGGGGACCTGTTAATGTCGATGCAGAAAGTTTGGTTCTTCTTGGAGGAGAATCTACGACCAAAGGGCATCATCTCAGAATAAGGCATGACATATTTAAGACAGGGATGAAGATGAATTTATTTCCTTTGAGGGCTTGATTTTGTGGAATTGTTTACTCCACGGGCCTGTTGAAGCTGGGTTACTAAGAATATTCAAAACAGAGATAGCCATGATCTGATCGAACGGTGAAGTAAATTCAATGGGCTAAAAAGCCTACTTCCATTCCTTCATTTTATGGCTTTACGACCCCTACATTCCTGGGTTTTTCAGTCCTCACACACTCTTTGGAACAATGTCTTTCTAGTATTTATTGTTTGCCACTATCCCTTTAGTTAAACTGCTTCACCTCATGCATCGTTTTGTTTTGCTTTTGACATTTCACATTTTATATGGGGTAACACAATGCAAGTTGATCAACAGCAACAACAAGAGCAAAGTTGCTGCAAAATCCCAGTAGGTCTGGCAGCATCCGTGAAGGGAAAAATAGAGTTAACATTTCGGGTCTAGTGACCGAACTCAGAACAGTGAGCAAAGATCACCACTCTTTGCAATTATCATCTTTTGATTTCGTAGATATATCTGCCACTAACCTAACCCATCGATCCAGGCTGAGGATTCATTACCACACAAGTTTGCTTTCCTGCACTGAATACTGGGTCCTTCTGTCTCGGAGTGAGAATCACACCGACATTTCTGACTCAGAAGGAGGGCCACTGCTGACTAAACCACACTGTATCCCAGATCCCCTCACATTTTGCTGTATTGAACTCTATCTGCCATTTCATTTCCCATTCTGTTGGCCTATTGCAGTTGATCAGAATCATCCTCATTGTTTGGGTTCCTGCAAGTTTAGCAATAGTGGTAAATTTTGGAACTTCACGCTGTATTGCTCATGTTGCGGTGTGCTTTAATAAGATGGTAAGTATACCAGGGGATTTCAACTTACTCAACATTGTTTGGGATAGTCGTAATCGGTGAATCATACAATATATGAGGCCCTTCAACCCACTGAGTCTGCGCTATCAAGGATATACTACTATGTACACGAGACCCACTGTCAACACACTAGGTCATAGCCTTGAACGTAATGACACATCAAGTGCTTTTTAAAGATTCTGAGATTTCCCGTCTCAACTATAATCCCAGAGAGTGCATTTCAGACCCCTCTGGATGAAAAAGGTTTACCTCTAATCCCCTCTAAACCTTTCTTTTTAAAATAATGTCCACCTTGTTATCGAGTGTAAAGTGCATAGTGTAAAGAGGAGTTGGATTTCTAAATACGTGTTCAGCAGAGTTTATTGTGTCAACATATAGAAGGTCCATCAAGGGGCAGCCCAGTCCCAGATCGAATTCTTGAGAACAAAGTTGCCAAGGTGTTTAAGGTGGTAGTGGGGAGAATTTAGTGATAGCAACCACTGTTATGAAAAGGAAAATGGTAGTTTGCAAAAAAAAAATTTTGGATTGGTGGAAGGCAGATGTTATTAAAATAAAGCAGGATCTGACCAAAGTAGACCAGGTTCAGCTATGTCTGGCAAATTCTACAGTAGAAAGTGAAGGTGTGATTGAGAAGAAAATGGGGAAAGCACAGGCCCAACATGTTTCCTTTGGGAAGAAATTTGTTAATAACAAGACAAAGAACCCTGGATGTGTAGGAATATTCAGAATTGGTTAAGAACAAAAAAAAAAAGAGGCTTTTAGTAGGTACAAAGGGAGCAAATGATGGAGGCCTCAGTGGAGTATAGAAAGCTCAGAGGGAACTTAAAGCAGTTAGGAGGAAACAGGCGCATGAGAAAACATGAAGATAAAATTTGACAGATCCCAAGATATTTCACAAGTACATTTCGGGGAAGAAGATAACCAGAGAAAGAATGGAGCCCATTAGGGTCCGGGGGAAAACTTTATACCGTACAGAAGGACACTGGTAGAGTGTTTCACTTTAGTCTACATTCAAGAGGAGGAAGATGTAGGTAGAGAACTTGGGGACAGGGACTGAGGTACTTGAGCAGACTGACATAGGGAGTGAGGCTTTGCCAGGCCTAAAAGTCGATAATTCTCTACGTCTGAAGGGGTTGTATCATACGCCGCAATGAGAGATGAGAGGAAATTACAGGGGCTCTGACCCAAACTTTCAATTCTTCTCTGGCTACAGGAGAATTGGTAGAGGACAACTAATGTGGTACCATTTTTCAAGGAGAGAGAGAGAGAGATACACCAGGAATTACAAACCAATGAATCTCACATCAGTGAGAGGGAAACAACTGGGGAAATTCTGGAGGAGAGAATTAATCTCCACTTGGAAATGCAAGGTTTGATCAGCATGGCTTCATCAAAGTGAGGTCACACTTCACAATTTTGATACAATTTTGCGAGGTATGTAGGTGCCCAGATTTTCACAAGGGTTTTGATAAGCTATAACACATTAGGCTACATAATAAGATAATAGTCCATGATTTTGCTGTCGTATATTATCATGAACAGAGGACTGGCTCACTAATAGAAGACAGAATTGGGACAAGGGAGGCATTTTCAGACTGGCAACCTGCAGCTAGCGGAGCGCCGCACAGATTAGTGCTGGGGACACAATTATTTATGAAATACATTAATGCCTTGAATGAGGAAAGAGAATATACTGTAGCTGATGACACAAAACCATGTGGGAAGGCAATTAGAGATGATGGGAACTGCAGATGCTGGTGAATTCCAAGATAATAAAATGTGAGGCTGGATCAACACAGCAGGCCAAGCAGCATCTCAGGAGCACAAAAGCTGACGTTTCGGGCCTCGACCCTTCATCAGAGAGGGGGATGGGGAGAGGGAACTGGAATAAATAGGGAGAGACGGGGAGGCGGACCGAAGATGGAGAGTAAAGAAGATAGGTGGAGAGAGTATAGGTGGGGAGGTAGGGAGGGGATAGGTCAGTCCAGGGAAGACGGACAGGTCAAGGAGGTGGGATGAGGTTAGTCGGTAGCTGGGGGTGCGGCTTTGGGTGGGAGGAAGGGATGGGTGAGAGGAAGAACCGGTTAGGGAGGCAGAGACAGGTTGGACTGGTTTTGGGATGCAGTGGGTCGGGGGGAAGAGCTGGGCTGGTTGTGTGGTGCAGTGGGGGGAGGGGACGAACTGGGCTGGTTTTGGGATGCAGTAGGGGAAGGGGAGATTTTGAAACTGGTGAAGTCCACATTGATACCATATGGCTGCAGGGTTCCCAGGCGGAATATGAGTTGCTGTTCCTGCAACCTTCGGGTGGCATCATTGTGGCACTGCAGGAGGCCCATGATGGACATGTCATCTAGAGAATGGTAGGGGGAGTGGAAATGGTTTGCGACTGGGAGGTGCAGTTGTTTGTTGCGGACTGAGCGGAGGTGTTCTGCAAAGCGGTCCCCAAGCCTCTGCTTGGTTTCCCCAATGTAGAGGAAGCCGCACCGGGTGCAGTGGATGCAGTATACCACATTGGCAGATGTGCAGGTGAACCTCTGCTGAATGTGGAATGTCATCTAGGGGCCTGGGATAGGGGTGAGGGAGGAGGTGTGGGGACAAGTGTAGCATTTCCTGCGGTTGCAGGGGAAGGTGCCGGGTGTGGTGGGGTTGGAGGGCAGTGTGGAGCGAACAAGGGAGTCACGGAGAGAGTGGTCTCTCCGGAGAGCAGACAGGGGAGGGGATCGAAAAATGTCTTGGGTGTTGGGGTCGAATTGTAAATGGCGGAAGTGTCGGAGGATGATGCGTTGTATCCGGAGGTTTGTAGGGTGGTGTGTGAGAACGAGGGGGATCCTCTTAGGGCGGCTGTGGCGGGGGCGGGGTGTGAGGGATGTGTTGCGGGAAATGCGGGAGATGCGGTCAAGGGCGTTCTCGATCACTGTGGGGGGAAAGTTGCGGTCCTTAAAGAACTTGGACATCTGGGATGTGCGGGAGTGGAATGTCTTATCGTGGGAGCAATGGGCCATGGGCACCCGCATGGGCCCCAGCTATGCCTGCCTCTTTGTAGGTTACGTGGCACAGTCACTCTTCCGCACCTACACAGGCCCCAAACCCCACCTCTTCCTCCGGTACATTGATGACTGTATCGGCGCCGCCTCTTGCTCCCCAGAGGAGCTCGAACAGTTCATCCACTTCACCAACACCTTCCACCCCAACCTTCAGTTCACCTGGGCCATCTCCAGCACATCCCTCACCTTCCTGGACCTCTCACTCTCCATCTCAGGCAACCAGCTTGTAACTGATGTCCATTTCAAGCCCACCGACTCCCACAGCTACCTAGAATACACCTCCTCCCACCCACCCTCCTGCAAAAATTCCATCCCCTATTCCCAATTCCTCCGCCTCCACCGCATCTGCTCCCACGATAAGACATTCCACTCCCGCACATCCCAGATGTCCAAGTTCTTTAAGGACCGCAACTTTCCCCCCACAGTGATCGAGAACGCCCTTGACTGCGTCTCCCGTATTTCCCGCAACACATCCCTCACACCCCGCCCCCGCCACAACCGCCCCAAGAGGATCCCCCTCGTTCTCACACACCACCCTACCAACCTCCGGATACAACGCATCATCCTCCGACACTTCCGCCATTTACAGTCCGACCCCACCACCCAAGACATTTTTCCAACCCCTCCCCTGTCTGCTTTCCGGAGAGACCACTCTCTCCGTGACTCCCTTGTTCGCTCCACACTGCCCTCCAACCCCACCACACCCGGCACCTTCCCCTGCAACCGCAGGAAATGCTACACTTGTCCCCACACCTCCTCCCTCACCCCCATCCCAGGCCCCAAGATGACATTCCACATTAAGCAGAGGTTCACCTGCACATCTGCCAATGTGGTATACTGCATCCACTGTACCCGGTGCGGCTTCCTCTACATTGGGGAAACCAAGCGGAGGCTTGGGGACCGCTTTGCAGAACACCTCTGCTCAGTCCGCAACAAACAACTGCACCTCCCAGTCGCAAACCATTTCCACTCCCCCTCCCATTCTCTAGATGACATGTCCATCATGGGCCTCCTGCAGTGCCACAATGATGCCACCCGAAGGTTGCAGGAACAGCAACTCATATTCCGCCTGGGAACCCTGCAGCCATATGGTATCAATGTGGACTTCACCAGTTTCAAAATCTCCCCTTCCCCTACTGCATCCCTAAACCAGCCCAGTTCGTCCCCTCCCCCCACTGCACACACAACCAGCCCAGCTCTTCCCCCCGACCCACTGCATCCCAAAACCAGTCCAACCTGTCTCTGCCTCCCTAACCGGTTCTTCCTCTCACCCATCCCTCCCTCCCACCCCAAGCCGCACCCCCAGCTACCTACTAACCTCATCCCACCTCCTTGACCTGTCCGTCTTCCCTGGACTGACCTATCCCCTCCCTACCTCCCCACCTATACTCTCTCCACCTATCTTCTTTACTCTCCATCTTCGGTCCGCCTCCCCCTCTCTCCCTATTTATTCCAGTTCCCTCTCCCCATCCGCCTCTCTGATGAAGGGTCTAGGCCCGAAACGTCAGCTTTTCTGCTCCTTAGATGCTGCTTGGCCTGCTGTGTTCATCCAGCCTTACATTTTATTATCTGGGAAGGCAATTAGTAAGGATTAATCAAAAAGTCTGCAGAAGGATATTGACAGGCTCAGCAAATGGGCAAAAACTTAGCAGATGGAAGATAATGTAGGGAAATCTGAGCTAATGTATTTTGGCAGGAAGAATAGAAAAGCTGGCTATTATTTAATGGAGAATGACTACAGAAAGCTACAGAACAGAGGGATTTCAATATTCTCATCTACGAATCACAAAAAGCAAGCATCAAAGTTCATTGGGTAATGAAGAAGGCAAATGGAATGGAGTATAAAAAGTTTTGTTAAAATTGCACGAGGCAATTGTCAGATCACTGCTGTAACACTGAGAACAGTTTTGGGAGAAATATCTAAGGATGTGGAGGAAGTTCAAATAAGTTCTAGGAGGTTAAGAAGATTGAATCTGTTCTTGTTGTAATATACAAGAATGAGATGCCACCTTATTGAAACTTACAAGATTTTTGACAGGGTAGATGCAGAGAGTTTGTTTTCCCTTGTGGGAGAGTCTAGGACCAGAGGGCATAATCTCAGAATAAGGGGTCACACATTTAAGATAGAGATTGGGAGGAATTTCTTCCCTCTGAGGGTTGCAAATCTGTGGAATTCTTTGCCACAAAAGACTATTGAGGCTGGTCATTAAGTAAATTTAAGGTTGAGATAGACAGCGGATATTGGGAAAAGGCAGGAAAGTCGACTTGAGAATTAGCTGTTCTGCCATGGTCTCTTTGAATCGCAGAGCAGATTCAAAGGGCTGAATGGCCTATTTCGGCTTCTGAGCTCTATGCTTAAATTGCAGCTGATGTAGTTTGTATGGATTTCAAAAACGCTTTTGACAAGGTCCCACATGTGAGACTGATAATAAAGGTAAACACATCTGGCACCACTGGCTATTACGGCAAGTTAGTTCTAAAATGGCACAGTGGTAAGAGACAGAGCACAGAGGTAGAAGGCTGTTTGTGCGACTGGAAGCTTGTGTCAAATGGCGTACTGCAATGTTCCATATTGGGTCCCTCACTGTTCGTGATATATACAACATAATGAGATATAGATGGGTTGGTCAGATGAGCAGATCAGTGGCACACAGAATTTAATCCTGAAACATATCGGGTGATGCACATCGGAAGAAGTCACAAGACAAGGAGATACTCAATGAATGGCAAGACACTAGGATGCTTAGGGGACACAGACAGATCATGGGGTGCTTGTCCACAGAACCTTGAAAGTGGCAGGACAGGTTAACAGGATGGTTAAGAATGCGTACTGAGAACTTGCCTTTATCAGTCATGGCACAGATGGTTTCAGCTGGAAGGTTCCGTTGGAATTGTGTAGAACTTTGGTTAAGCCAAAGTTGGAATACTGTCTGCAGTTCTCATCACCACACTGTTGGAAGGATGTGATTGAATTGGAGGGGGTGCAGAGATTATTCACTAGGATATTGCCTGGGGCGGAGCACTTTAGCTACAGAGACTAGCTGGATAAGGTCAGATTGTTCTCTTTAGAGCAGAGAAGGCTGAGGAGGGACGTGACTGAGGTGTGGAGGATTAGGAGGGGCAAGGTTAGGAAGCAGCCGTATCCTTAGTTGAAGGGTCAATAACAAGAAGACACAATTATTAGGAGAAGGGCAGGAGATGTAGAGGGGATTTGAGGAAAAATATTTTTACCTAGAGGGTGGTGGTAATCTGGAATGCACTACCCAGAAGGATAGTTGAGACAAGAGAGCTCGCAATTTTTTAAAAAGTACTGGGATGAGCACATGAAATTAAAGGTTATTCTCCAAGTGCTGCAAAGTGGGATTAGTGTCGTTAGGTTTACATAGACTTGATTGGCTGAAGGGCCTTCTGTATGCCATATTCCCAAATTCAAATCATGTATATATCTCCACAAATCAGTGTCTTAATACTTGGGAGACTGCTAATAGCGATCTTCTCATCTATTTACCATAACTTGCTGCTTCTGTCCTTCAGCCATCTTTTCAAACCAAATTTGATAGTGACCGATATATTCCATGAATCTCAATTTTATAAATCAATCAGTCTTTTATGTGCACCTTCCCCTCATCCTTATATCGGAAAGATTGCACTGCTTCATGAAGGCAGGCTAAAGTAATTCAGCATTGCAGCCATACTCTGGTAGTATAATGACAGCATCAGTGACAGTACAACAAGTGCCTTATATCAATTGTTTCAAAGCTGGGGTCTACAGTAGAGAGGTAATTGGAGATCTACAAACCAAATCATCTGTCATAACTTGAGATTAAATATATTGGAAAAAAGCATACTAACTAACGCGAGCTTAAATGGTGATAAATTAAATGTAACTCATTGGAACAGTAATATCCCTCATCCAACCTGGCAAAGCAATGACTCTCTGCACTGATAGGCTGGAAAGCTGCAGTCAAGAACAGATATTCACTATTTATCATCAAGTCGAAACAATTCCGGAATGCTTTTATCTGTCATGAATTTTTAATAATTGCAATTTGAAACTCGCAAGTATTTAGTGATGTTAAAAATATACAAAAGGATCCAGCCCTTTTCTTGATTTATCAGGCTAACAATAGAAGAGCATTTGGACAACGGGGATATACATTATGAGTGCCCTTATCAAACACCAGTCCAGGGGCTGACAGATATCAGAGTTAGAAGCAAATACACACATCGGGGCAGCACAGTGGCTCAGTGGTCAGCACTGCAGCCTCACAGCACCAAGTACCCGGGTTCGATTCCAGCCTCAGGTAACTGTCTGTGTGGAGTTTGCACATTCTCCCCGTGTCTGCGTGGGTTTCCTCCGCATGCTCCGGTTTCCTCCCACAGTCCAAAGATGTGCTGACTAGGTGGATTGGCCATGCGAAATTGCCCAGAGTGTTCAGGGGTGTGTGTGGCTTATAGGGGGATGGGCTGAAGTGCCTGTTTCCACACTGTAGGGAATCTAATCTCATCTCCATGATAACCGTCAGGAAGTAGCTTTTTAAAAAGATGATTAGAACACTTCTTTACATGTAGCCCTTTGTATTATGAATATGCAATTAATAATAGATAGGTTAGTGATTGCTATTAATATGAAGGCATTCAATCAAAAAGGCTCGAGAATGATTGCCTACCTTAGAGGTTAAACACTGGAAGGAGCTCACATTTAGAAGGTAGAAGGAACTATGCAAAATCCATCAGATACTTGGAGAATCACCAAGCGATGCTAAATATACACTGCTCCTCAAATGGATTCAAAGAGGAAATTGGTTAATATGTTAGAGCATATAGGGTCATTGCAACAAGGACCAGGAGTAGCAAGGACAGTATTTGCTGCCCATCCCTAGTTCCTCCAAATTGTTTGACTATTTCAGAGTGCAGTTAAGTGTCAACCACGTTATTGTGGATCTGGAGTCATATGGAGGTGAGATCAAATAAGAATGGCAGAGCTCCTTTCTTAAAGAACATCAGTGAATGAGTCAAGTTTTTATAACGGTGAATAGTCTAACAGTGACAGTGTAACCATCACTGAGACCAGCTTTATTTATGATTATATCAATTTGAGCATGTGTTGGATAACTGGCCCCCTCAAGCCTGCTTCACCATTCAAGAAGGTCGTGGCTGACTTGACTGCAATCTCGGCTCCACCTTCCCACCTACCCCCAAAATTATATTGAACTGAATTCAAATTCCATCAGCTGTTACAGTGGAATTTAAGCCTATACTCTACAGCATTGTCCCAGGCCTCCGGATTACTAATCCTGTGACATTAATAGTGCCTCACTGACTACCCCAGCATGTCAATCCCCGTTCTGAGCATACTTCTTCGCTGAGGCTCCACATTTTCTGGAGTACAGAATTACAAAGTTCACCTCTCTGTGAGTGAAGAGGTTCCTCATCTATCGCTGTTGCTACATTTTATTCTGAGATTGATCTCAGGTTCGACAGCCTGATCTCTTAATTCAAATTACAATAACCTGGCTTTTCAAATGCCCTGTCACATTATCCTTGCCAAGAGATTGATTGTTCATGGTTATGTACAGCATGTCCATGTTGATTTTTCTTCATTTAAGTGCCGTCACCAATCTTAAAGACACTACTAATGCATTTGGTCATGGGAGAGGTTGAATGAGCAAAATCGGACCTTCATTTCTTCCCCACCCCAGCCTCAAAAGGTTTTGTCTTCATTTCAAATTTTTCACATCTAATGGATAATTCTGTACCTTTCTGGTCCCTTCAAGAAGTGCATCCTACCCAAATTATCCCGAGTGTCTCATCTTAAAAATTAGAATATCTTTTGATATCATCACTGTGGAACAAATCCATTATATACTTAACACAGGATTCAGGTCAAGTTTAATAAAATGTGAGGCTGGATGAACACAGCAGGCCAAGCAGCATCTCAGGAGCACAAAAGCTGACGTTTCGGGCCTAGACCCTTCATCAGAGAGGGGGATGGGGAGAGGGAACTGGAATAAATAGGGAGAGAGGGGGAGGCGGACCGAAGATGGAGAGTAAAGAAGATAGGTGGAGAGAGTGTAGGTGGGGAGGTAGGGAGGGGATAGGTCAGTCCAGGGAAGACGGACAGGTCAAGGAGGTGGGATGAGGTTAGTAGATAGCTGGGGGTGCGGCTTGGGGTGGGAGGGAGGGATGGGTGAGAGGAAGAACCGGTTAGGGAGGCAGAGACAGGTTGGACTGGTTTTGGGATGCAGTGGGTGGGGGGGGGAAGAGCTGGGCTGGTTGTGTGGTGCAGTGGGGGGAGGGGACGAACTGGGCTGGTTTAGGGATGCAGTAGGAGAAGGGGAGATTTTGAAACTGGTGAAGTCCACATTGATACCATATGGCTGCAGGGTTCCCAGGCGGAATATGAGTTGCTGTTCCTGCAACCTTCGGGTGGCATCATTGTGGCACTGCAGGAGGCCCATGATGGACATGTCATCTAGAGAATGGGAGGGGGAGTGGAAATGGTTTGCGACTGGGAGGTGCAGTTGTTTGTTGCGGACTGAGCGGAGGTGTTCTGCAAAGCGGTCCCCAAGCCTCCGCTTGGTTTCCCCAATGTAGAGGAAGCCGCACCGGGTACAGTGGATGCAGTATACCACATTAGCAGATGTGCAGGTGAACCTCTGCTTAATGTGGAATGTCATCTTGGGGCCTGGGATGGGGGTGAGGGAGGAGGTGTGGGGACAAGTGTAGCATTTCCTGCGGTTGCAGGGGAAGGTGCCGGGTGTGGTGGGGTTGGAGGGCAGTGTGGAGCGAACAAGGGAGTCACGGAGAGAGTGGTCTCTCCGGAAAGCTGACAGGGGAGGGGATGGAAAAATGTCTTGGGTGGTGGGGTCGGATTGTAAATGGCGGAAGTGTCGGAGGATAATGTGTTGTATCCGGAGGTTGGTAGGGTGGTGTGTGAGAACGAGGGGGATCCTCTTGGGGCGGTTGTGGCGGGGGCGGGGTGTGAGGGATGTGTTGCGGGAAATACGGGAGACGCGGTCAAGGGCGTTCTCGATCACTGTGGGGGGGAAAGTTGCGGTCCTTGAAGAACTTAGACATCTGGGATGTGCGGGAGTGGAATGTCTTATCGTGGGAGCAGATGCGGCGGAGGCGGAGGAATTGGGAATAGGGGATGGAATTTTTGCATGAGGGTGGGTGGGAGGAGTTGTCTTCCAGGTTGCTGTGGGAGTCGGTGGGCTTGAAATGGACATCAGTTACAAGCTGGTTGCCTGAAATGGAGACTGAGAGGTCCAGGAAGGTGAGGGATGTGCTGGAGATGGCCCAGGTGAACTGAAGGTTGGGGTGGAAGGTGTTGGTGAAGTGGATGAACTGTTCGAGCTCCTCTGGGGAGCAAGAGGCGGCGCCGATACAGTCATCAATGTACTGGAGGAAGAGGTGGGGTTTGGGGCCTGTGTAGGTGCGGAAGAGGGACTGTTCCACGTAACCTACAAAGAGGCAGGCATAGCTGAGGCCCATGCGGGTGCCCATGGCCACCCCCTTAGTCTGTAGGAAGTGGGATTCAGGTCAAGTTTGTTTTTTTACCCACTGTTTGTTTAACTTCCTGGCCAATGCCCCACGATTTCTCAGGAAACTATTAGTCTATCTCTGTATCAGAACATCTTCACAAAACTAATACTTTCTCCAGATCTTGATATAAAAACTGGCGAGTTTCGGTTCGAGATGAGTTCCACAGCACAAAATCATACTTGAACCTTTTAGCCATATAAATCATTTGACAAGCAGATTCTAGGGAGTCAATCTGCAGGATCAAGTGACATCTGAAATGCTGTACATTTACTGCAAACAGTCAAGTTCAGTTTTGCTGGCTTCCACAAATCTTTGACAGCATGGCTGTGGGTGTGAATCACTTAGGTCTGGCCAAATCAGTAAAATCCCACTCCTTTTCTCATCTGAACACTGCCCCAGAGCAATATCATGTGAAAGCACTGTCTTCCAACATGATGAGAGACAAAGGGAGAGAAAGCGTTCCAGCTGTTGTCATGAATGAATCTTTTTTCTCTTTTTCTGCTCTCTTCTCAATAACAGCTGTTGAAATATAGTTTAGTGGGAATTTCAGAGTTTAGCTGCACTATCTTTCCAAGCTGGCTGACTGGCAGTTGAGCTCTCCCTTCAGAATGTGTAAAAGTATCATACATATGTGAACTACAGCAGGAAACGTGAGTTTTTTGATGCTGATTCAGTTGCCTGTTTCAATGACTATAGATGAAATCATGATTTAAATACAGATTAATTTATTCATTCATTCCACATAGGTTGCCCACATAGGAAGCTTGCTGCAGTCCATAGTCAGGAGACCACAGCAATCATTTTAGGTCCATGCTTTTGTCGTTTTGAAAGAAAGTTCAGTCCATGCAAGTTTCCGATATAACAATCAGATAATGGAAGTTGAAACAAAATAGTCCATACTTAGCCCTATCTGACAGGTTTCCAACTCTAGATCCTCACAGCTCTGTACGTCGGGAATTCCACAGGATATCAACTCACAATTTTAGTCATACATGTGGTTTCTGACAATCTGGAGACTGCAAGTTTCTTTGCATTAATTCAGCTCACTTGGCTCATTAGTTCCTCCTCAACCATTTCCCTCAAAGTCACAATGCACACTTGAAACACTTTAAAAGAGGCAGCAATAAATGTTATTTTTCTAAATCTTTTTGCACTGTCATTCACACTTTCAGTACTGCAGCACTTCTTCCATTTGACAGTTTGTCCTTACAAAGTTACTAAGGCTCTCACCCTGATTTGCAACTGACTAAAAGTTAAGACGCCTGAGAAAAGTAATACAGTGAAGTGCTTATTGCAATTATGCTAATGCTGTTCATTAATATTATCTCTTCCAAATATGATTTGTAACAAATTGTAAGGATGAGAGTCTAGGCTGGGTGTAGATGAATGCTTTTGATGGACTGCTTCAATCTTGTCAGTATTATGGCTCAGTCTGAACGGAAACAGCCTCCAGTATCACATTTTCGTGACAAATGTAATAAACTTTCCCAGCTAATTAGTAAATGGCAGAGGTGAGAAAAGACACTGTTTCAGTACCAAACTATTTTGTGACTGGAGTTTAAGAAGAAGAAAACTTTGAATGAGCGTACAATATAGTGATATCATCAATAAAGTATCAAAAGCAAAAGGTGAACAAAAGTGGGATTGTCACCAGTTCTGATGATTCGGATGTGGTCAAACCTGAATTAAAACTGCCAGTCAGTTGAAGAAACAAAAACGTGATGCTGATAAATGCTGCCATGTCAGTCGAGAATGCTCCATCAAACACACTGCAAAGAAAATGAGGAGTTGTGAACATGGTCCAGAGTGTTCTCCAGCAGAATTCTGGGTCTTCACCAAAAATGTATGGATTCAGGAAAAATAATTTCCAGCAAAAAAAAACTTCTAATAAACGCTATTAACACCATTCCGGATATGTTTAGCACATTGTAACTATTCAATTTCTGGTTTAGACAACTGCCTTTCCTGACAGCCTCCATTAAGGCTCCATAACCCTCTAGTTCACAAAGGTTGCAAATAATAATTACTCTTCTCTTTAGATATCATCAGAAAATCTGTACATTTCCAATATGTTGTTTCCATTTCTGACTTCTAGTTCGTGTTGTTCCCTTTCATTTTTGTTCCTGCTGAGCTCACATTTTTCCACACTTCAGTTAAAGAATAATTTACCAAAAAATCTCACTCTAATTTTACTAGTTACTTGCGCAATTTTCCTGCAAGGCTGTTACCTTGCTGGAGATGTACCCAACAGTTCCTCCATACTCATCTGTTTTTCAGCTACACTCTACAACAGTGGGTGGCAGTCGCTACATTAATTCAACACAGCACATAACTCTCAACCAAAATGTCTTTGCTGAGGATTTTCTGGCCCAAAATCTTTTCAGCATACACAAATCAAACTTGTGTTAGAATGCCTACAGTGTGGAATCAGGCCTTTTTCTGATCCAAGCCCAGATCAACTATCAAATTGAGGATCAATGTGGTGATCGGTGACACGACACCATTGCCAAAAAGCACAGGAACTGAGAGAAAGTCACCTCATTTACCCCGCTTTTGGCTGACAGTCTTGTTCTGCAGGGTTTGTTCTTTTTACTGAAATCTCCCACCCACGATGCTGTAGAATAACCGTTCGTCTTGACTAACCCGCCACCTTATTGGTGACAAGTGTATGCATGTCTGCACCTGAATGTAGAGTAGTTTAAGTTTACATGTTCATCATTAATAATCCACTTTGTCACTTGTTAAAGAATACATTTAAAATAATAAATATACTTTTTCCCCATTCATTGATGAAGCCTGGAGAAAATTTCTTTTATCCTCAATAACGGTAACAGTCAGACATTAACAATCCTTGGGGTTTCACTCGTCATATTTACAATTACTTATGGAATAGTGGGGTTCAATCTCTAGTAGACTCTTCCAATATAGATTGTGACAAATCAAAAAAAAAATTTAAGTCCCAAGAAAATGCTGCTCAAAACAGGTTCATAATGATAAAATCAAATATATATCAATTGTTTCCACTGAATGTACATAAGAACAAAATTTACCTTCATTCTCTCAGGGAATCGCAGGACTCAGGGAGCAAGCAGGAAAGCAAATTTGAAGCCCAAGATGAGCCACGATTGTAGTGAATGAGGAAGCAGGCACAGTGGGCTGCACAGTCTTCTCCTGGCCTTGGTTCTTGTATTCCTTTACAGTATAATTAGATTGGATCCAAAGCCAAATTGAAACTAAGCACAGCTGGATCCTAGCTGAACCTGTTAAAACGAGTGGAAGGGATGCACTGTCTTTAAGTATTTCACAAAGCCTTTCTTCATTGTTCACAGGAGTGCATCAAAATATTCTGGACAGCTTTTAGTGAAAGAGCATTCCAACTAATATCAAACAGGCAATCAGTATCAAACACCAACAAATCTTAAAAGAAAGGCAGTAAACCTTTAGCAGAATGTTGCTGGCCTACTTTACAAAGTACATTGTTGCATACAACATGGATACAAAGTTCCAAAGTTCTTGTCTTGACTAAATCAAGCTTTGTGCAGCTTCATTTACTGTTCAGGTTTCATACAAAGTTCCTCTAAATCCTTTCACCATGTATATTTCATAATCAAACAACAAACTAAAGGAATTTGTGATTAGTGGCAAATAATTAGTAGCGTGTTATGAAAGTAAAGAGTCAAAATTCATAGTCGCAATGTGCAAGAGTCCACAACACAAATAACCCACAATTCTACAACCTGTGAAATATCAATTGGAATACAAACTGATTAAAAAAGCTCAAAGGCAACAGAAATGAGAATTAATGCTATTGGTGAAACTCCAAAGGTTAACATATCACACTGCATGCATCTTTGTACACATGGGAAGGTAATAAATGAGATTTGATTTGACATATTACTGTCACATGTAGACAGACACAGTGAAAAGTATTGTTTTACATGCTAAACAGACTAGGTTGATACGGCATCAGGAAAGCCAGTGCCAGACATGAGACTGATGAGTGAGAGAGTTTATTTCAGGAGATAATGTTTGGTGTAGGAACCAGAGGAATGGACCTGCATGAGTAACGGACATGGTCAATGTGAGGTCAGGTCAAATGACATGTAAAAATCAAGTAGATGCAACAGCCCTGAACGAGAATGTCACCAAGACCATACGAATGCTGCAAACTCGCAAACAGTGCAGGCGCACAACGTGCCCAGCTCCTCGACAGCCTTTCCAATAGTTCGAGAACATGTGTGTTCGACTTCTCCGTCAAGCATCGAAGATACCTCGGAATCTGAGATGGTCACTGCCTCGACGCTTTTTCCGCTTGCAGAATCAAACTGATTTCTTGCAAAATACTCTCGGCGCAAGAGGCAAGCTACTGCACATTACACTCTGCCCGTATCCGAGGCACGATTAGAGGAACCTGACCCAACGCTAGAACATCCAGAAACCACACAAGAAAAAGAACCAGCCTGTGTCCTTGAACTCAGAAGGGGAGGAATATATAGAATGTAACGAGGTCAGCCAGATGGACAGCACAGAGTGAGTTTCCTGAATGGGGCTTAATCTGGTCCAGTCAGGAAGGCCTGACTGATTGATAAGAACTGGAGTGTCGGACATCCTGCTCACTCTGAAAGAGTTGGTTGAGTGTCAAGGGCTCTCCGTTTGTAAATAAAATGTGACTTGGTGACAGGATGCCAGCTCTGTGGAGTTATTTCAGGTCCCTCTTAAAAACAAATTTTTGATCCCTTCCACTGAGACAAATTAAAAATTCTGAGTGAAAACCCAAGAGGACTGCGGATGCTGTAAATCCGAAACAAAAGCAGAAGTTGCTGGAAAAGCTCAGCAGGCCTGGCAGCATCTGTGAAGAAAAATCAGAGTTACCATTTCAGTGACCTTTTCTCAGTTCTGAACAAGTACATTTATCATATGAATGCTGCAAACTCGCAAACAATGCGGAAGCATGACATGCCCAGCTCCTCGACAGACTTCCGATAATTTTGAGCATCTTGCTAAATATCCTCTGCACCCTCTCTAAAGCTTCCACATCTCTCCTATAATGAGGCGACAAAAGCTGAACATAAAAATACAAGTGTGGAGTAACCAGAGTTTCAGAGAGCTGCAGCATAACCTAATGGCTCTTAAAATCAATTTTCCTGTCAATGAAAGCCAACACACCATATGCCTTCTTAAAAACCCTCTCAACTTGAGTAGCAACTTGGTGGGAGCTTTGGATATGGACCCCAAGATCCCTCTGTTCCTCCATACTTCCATTAACCCTGTAATCTACATTCAATTTGAACTTACAAAATAAATCACTTCACACTTTTCTGGTTTGAATTCCATCTGCCAGTTCTTTGCCCAGCTCTGCATCCTGTTGCAACCTACAACAGCCCTCCACACTATCCACAACTCCAACAACCTTTGTGTCATTGGCAAACTTACTAACCCCACCCTCCCACTTCCTCTTCAAAATCATTTATAAAGATCACAATCAGCAGGCGTCCCAGAACAGATCCCTGCGGAACACCACGAGTCACCGAGCTCCAAGCTGAATACTTTCCATCTACTACCAACATGTCTTCTATCGGGCAGCCATCTATGCATCCAGACAGGCAAATTTCCCTGAATCTCATGCCTCCTTACTTTCTGAATGAGCCTACCATGTTGAAGCTTATCAAATGTCTTGCTAAAATCCATAGACAGCACATATGGATGTGCTACCTTCAAAGAATTCAATAAGGCTTGTGAGGCCTGACCTACCCCTCTGAAAGCCATGCTATTTCTAATCAAGCTGTGCTTTTCCAAATAATCATAAATACTATACTATTCATATTGGGATATACCCACATCACATGGACTGCAGTGACTTACTCTCACCTTCTCAAAGGCAATTAGAATTGGACAATGGACACACTCCATGAATGATTTAAGGAAAAAAAAACTCCAACATGTCTGTCATTTTTGTTCCACTGACACAGTCATCCTCTTCTTTCCACCCTCTACCCAGTTAGAAATTTTAGGTTGAAGCTCCAAACCAGGACTTGAGCAGAAAATGACGGCAATGTTGAGGGAATGCTGCAATGCTGATGTACCTACTCTTGGCATTCTTTCGGAAGCCTGAATTCAATGGAAGTCTGCAACAAAAAATTTAGCCAGAACGTGTCCATTAAACCATTCTCAATTGCCATTTGGTTCACTAATGCCCGATACAGAAGGAAATCTGGGCTAGGATACATGTGATTCCAGTCTTCGCATTCATAAAATCACAGAATCATATGGTACAGAACAAACCCTTCAGTCTAGGCCATGCATCATAGTTTACGTGGAACTGCCTTCTAAGCAATTTGGCATGAGCAATAAACAGTCACCTAGCCAGCAACACAAGGCCCATTTAGAAAAAGTACTGATAATATTGGCTTCCAAGAGTTACTGACATCCACACCATCAAGAAGCTGAAATAACATAAATAGTGATGCAAAAATTGACTCAGCGGCACCTAACTAAGCTCCCTGATAATGAGCAGAGACTCAGAATCTCCAAGCTGGTAACCTCAATGTCATTACTAATCAAAACAAAGGATGCAGAGGTACATGCTGTTAATCTTAGTTGTGTGTCACTGGTCAAGTTCAAAAAGGGGGCCACAATGATGATTAAGAACGTCTAAGTTGGCGGTTGGTTGGCTGACTGTCGTAAGCCAAGCTCATTATGTGCTGAGGATACAGAATGACTTGTATGGAAATAAATTAATTTTAAAAATTATTTTTCCTCATTAGAAGTACAGGATAGTTTTAATAGCCCTGAAGGGAACATTATAAAGAGTCACTTTAGGCTTTATGTTTGTTTTGCTTCTGTCCTACAGGGGTTATGCGTGTAATTTTCATCAAAAATGATTAGCTGCTCTAGGCTGGCCCAGATTAAAATTCTAGCAGTTTGGTAGTGGCTTGACCACTCAACCATAAATATAACATAAAGACCCATTCATTCCTTGGCAGTTTTATTAACTCCAATACCGTTTGTTATTAGAAAGGCTGTCAAAACTTATCAAAAAGAATCCTTCAAATGAATCAGCTGAGAATACAATACTGCAAAGATAATTTTCTCTTCAAGTTGTCAAATCATTTTATTTTTAAGGGTAACTGGTGGACAACTATCGTGGACAAACAAGAGACACAAAATTCTACAGGTGGGGGTGGAGTAGTGATATCATCGGACTATTAATCCAGACCCACAAGCTGATGTCCTTGGGACTTGGCTTCAAATCTCACTATGACAGACGATACAGCATATTTTCTCTCTCCTACTGTCCCCTTAACTCGTCAATACCTTGTACCTAAACATTGGAAATTAATTCCCTTTATACAATTACAGGAATAAAAATAATTTACATTATAGATAGTCAGATATCAAACTTATAGTTAGATATATGTCACAAGCAACTCATACCTCACCTGACCAGAATGATAAAACTTTCAATGAATGTTTAAAACAAAACCAGTGTTATGACAGTGCATCAGAGCTTCAAAATACAAACAGGCCTCTTTTCACTTCGCATTTCAAAATTACTCACTTTTGAAAGAAAAACAGGACTGCTACAGAAAGTATAAACTGCAAATGTGAACTCACTGAAAAGATCCTACAAGAAGCCCATGTAATGCTGTACCTGTAAAGAATCAGGGAAATTTCAAGCAGGGACAGGCCTCCTAAAAAGACAGACCGAGGGGCTGACTGCACCTTTGTCAGCAAACAGCCGCCTCTTTCAGGCATATCTGTGTTAACCTCCAGAAATGTATGGAAAAGAGGTTAAAAATTGAATGCAACAATAAGCCTGTCACTATTACCAGAAAATGTCCTGGTAGATGGCCCAGAGTGCTGAGGGACACAGCTTTGAGAATAGCGATATTTAACAGCCCTATCCTACCAGAAAAAACATAGAATCACCCCTTCTTCCTCCACATGCTGTCAGAGAGTTCAAAAGTAATCACCACAAAGGAATTTTGATAACAAAATCAATATCAAAACTGTCAGCTCAACTATCAAGGTCAACGCTACTGGCCCCATCCAATCACAGCCGCTACATCTTTGCACTTGCTCCTCACAAATAATTCAGAGGCTCATCTGCATTTTGCTTTTACTTTTATCCAGTTGCACTCATCGCTTACTTTTATAAGGTTAGTAGTTTAATTATGTATTCTTTTATTTTGAAGAAACTGCAAATTGTTTGGGCAGAAACAAATGCTAGGAAAGTCGAGGAAAACTGTCTCAACTCCCCTAGTCAACTTTCATCATGGGATATCACATCCCTGGAATTATTGTAAATTACTTCTGCTCTGCATCCAACATATTCACAACGTTCCCATAGTATTGGAGGTTTTCATCTGCCATGGTGGCATAAACCTATTTAGAAGTAACCTTGCCAGAATCTTCCTGGAAAAGGTAAATCTGACGAGCAGCAATTCTAACATGTGAAGCTGTAAAGGCAACAATAAAGGAGGAGGATATACATTTTCAGCTCAGACAGCAGAAGGGAAGTTCTCCAGGGAAAGAGAAAAAAATAGCAAAGAAATAAACTGTAATAATGGCTGAGAGACAGTGGGCAAGTGGCAAATACAGTGAACTAAAAATCCAGAGACCCAGGCTGATGCTCTGGAGAATGTAGGTTCATGTTCAAACACTGTAGCTGGTCAAATTTACAATTCATTAAAAAAATACCCAGAACTAAAAGTTATTTCCAGTAACGCTATCATGAAACTATCAACAATTGTTGGTAAAAATCCATCTGATCCACTCATGTCTTTTCAGGGAGTATTTGATCATCCTTACCCCATCTGATCTACATGTGGCTGCAGAGCCACAGCAATGTAGGTAGCTCTGAGCCACCCTCCCACCCATTCACTCAGTTCAACAGCAATTAGTGAAGGACAACAAATGATAACTTCACCGGTGATAGCCACATCCCTTGCAAGAATGGAACATGTTATAATGAAATGGAAGGACTTGATCAATGTAGTGTGAAATTATCGACAGATGAATGAATAGAACTGCATACAGAATGCAGGTCATCAATATGATGAGATGGTGCAAAACAGAGGATGTTGCCTTCAGGATTCCTGTCATTAAGGCAAACTCTAAGACTCAGCAAGCAGTTAGGGCACTCATAAATGTATGAGCAGAAACAAAATAGCCATGAAAACCAACATAAAAGTACAAACAGCAGGCTCTGAAAAATTTTTGGAGATGTGCAAGGCAATATTAAAATATGCCCTGAAGTGGTTAAGTTCAGTTAATCCTATTATAAATAGCACTGAACCTCACTGTTAATTACAGATTAGTCTGGTATTTTCAAGGCAATAGATAAAGTGAAGCAGAATACAAGTTTCCATAAGGAACAAACATAATTTAGAAGTTAAAGGGATGAAAGGAATTACTTTGCTGAACAACATTCTGAATAAATACAGACAGATGGTAGATTGAGAATATGAAACACTGAGGAGATGGTAAGTAAAGAAATAGGTTTGGAAGCAACAGTGTAGTAGAATTGTAGAAGTTCTCTGGCCTCACGCAACATCAGGAACCAATACATTTGACCTTTATAGAACAGAATGTCAGAGATGAAGGGGGGCTCGCTTCCAAAATGGTCAAGCTTACAAAATGTCGGAAAAAGGCTGCCTTCCTCTTGGTGCTTCTCACTGGATGAACACGCGAGGAAAGTTGTGCTCATTGGTTGCGGACCTACTGGTGGTTGGTTCATTCATATCAAGCAGATTCTCCCACAGGGGGTGAAGGTGTGGTCACAGTCTTCGCTCGGGGCAATGAATCTCTTCCTCTTCTTTGTTCTTTCATGCAAGTTCTGTCCTGATTGCGGCTACAAACACATCTATCTGTCCCTCGATCTATCAGGTCTCCGATCACTCACGTCCTGTTTACCTTACCCTTTTCCACCATGTCCCAGAGCCAATTACACTTTACTTTAAACAAATTTTCAGTCCAAATCACAGTAAAAGGAAGCCATTTGGTCCATCATGTTTGAACTAGCTCTCCAAATACATATCACAAATTTGTGCCTTTTCCTTACCCTGCACATTATTTTTCTTTCATTAATCAACTAATGCTCTCTTGCATCTTTTACTGAAACTGCCTCCTCCAGGTAATGCATTCTATAGACTGTGATAAAGCTATTTCTTACACTGCAGTTACTTCTTTTGTCAATCACTTCAAACCTCTGCATCTTATTCTCAATTCTGTCACAAGCAGGAAAGTCTTCCCGTCATCTGCTCTGACCAGACCTCAAATGATTTTGCAAGATTCAACACAATCTCTTCTAAGTCTTAGCATCTTTGAGGAAAACTGTCCCAATTCCTCTAATCAATTTTCATAATGAGATATCACATCACTGGAATCATTATTGTAATTTGGTCCTGCTCTGTCTTCAACATTTTCACAAAGTTCCCTCAGCATGTAAGGTTTCTGCACCCATTTAGAATGGTTCCTTCCATTTTATGTACTGTTTTTCCGACCAAACATAACCACTTCACAGTTTTCTGTATTACATTTAATCTACTACCTCAACTGGTGCCTCTCCTCACCTTGACCTCTAACTTACAGCCTCTCTCCACTCCCAAACCTCTGGGTTGTGCCCTCTCCTGCTTTGCAATCTCGAAGTAACAGCCTGTTTTCCTTCCCTCCGTGACCTCAGGGTTGCAGTCTCTAACCCTCCTCACCTCCTGCTGCTATTCAACAATAAATAGAACACAGAACATAGAACGTTACAGCACAGTACAGGCCCTTCGGCACTCGATGTTGTATCGACCTGTCATACCGATCTCAAGCCCATCTAACCAACACTATTCCATGTACGTCCATATGCTTATCCAATGACGACTTAAATGTACCTAAAGTTGGCGAATCTACTACCGTTGCAGGCAAGGCGTTCCATTCCCTTACTGCTCTCTGAGTCGAGAAACTACCTCTGACATCTGTCCTGTATCTTTCACCCCTCAATTTAAAACTCTGGCCCATCGTGCTCGCCATCACCATCCCAGGAAAAAGACTCTCCCGATCCACCCTATCTAACCCTCTGATTATTTTATATGCTTCAATTAAGTCACCTCTCAACCTTCTTCTCTCTAATGAAAACAGCCTCAAGTCCCTCAGCCTTTCCTTGTAAGACCTTCCCTCCATACCAGGCAACATCCGAGTAAATCTCCTCTGCACCCTTTCCAAAGCTTCCGCATCCTTCTTATAATGCAGTGACCAGAACTGTACACGATACTCCAAGTGCGGCCGCACCAGAGCTTTTACAGCTTCACCATAACCTCTTGGTTCTGGAATTCGATCCCTCTATTAACAAAAGCTAAAATACTGTATGCCTTCTTAACAGCCCTGTCAACCTGGGTGGCAACTTTCAAGGATCTGTGTACATGATACAATTTTATTTCATTTCATTTATCTAATATTTGATATTATAGCAGCACTAAGTAGAGCTGAAGACTAAAAATGGCAGGGGGTCCCAGACCCGTGTTATGATGCTCTTGCACAATGTGGGAGCTCAGGGACGTGGCTGATGTCCGTGACTCCTTCACGTGCAGGAAGTGTTTCCAGCTGCAGCTCTCGTTAGACCGCATGACGGCTCTGGAGCTGCGGATGGACTCACTTTGGAGCATCCGCGATAGCACATTCAGCAAATTGGTCACATCGCTAATTAGGATAGCTGAGTGATAAAGGGAATGGGTGACCTAAAGGCAGCAAAAAAAGCAGGAAGGCAGTGGTGTCCCCTGTGGTCATCTCCCTCCAAAACAGGAAGGGCAGGAAAAAGAGTGGAAGGGCTATAGCCACAGGGGATTCTATTGTAAGGGGAGGAGATAGGCGGTTCTATGGTCAAAAACATGGTATGTTGCCTCCCAGGTCCACCGGTCAGAGATGTGTCAGATCGACTGCAGGACATTCCGAAGGGGGAGGGTGAACAACCAGCTGTCATGGTGCATATAGGCATCAATGATATTGGTTAAAAAAAAACACACAATGCGGTTCGACAAGCAGAATTTAGGGAGTTAGGAGACAAGTTAAAAGGTAGGACCTCAGGAGGTAGTAATCTCAGGATTGCTACCAGTGCCACATGCTAGTCAGAGTAGAAATGAAGAAATAGGCAGGATAAATGAGCGGCTTGAGAGATGGTGCAGGAGGGAGGGGTTCAGATTTTTGGGAAGTTGGGACCGGTTCTGGGGGAGGCGGGACTATTACAAATTGGACCGTCTACACCTGGAGCCAATGTCCTCGGGGCTGCTTTTGCTAACGCTGTTGGGGAGGGTTTAAACTAATGTGGCAGGGGGATGGGAGCCAAATGCAGAGGTTAGTGGGCAGTAACAAGATAATAACTACAGATTGTAAGGAACTAGATACTGAAGTCAGTGTGACTAAGAGGAAGAGTAGGCAGAGAGCAGATGATGAACGCAGACGGACAGGTGGTCTGAGGTGCATTTGTTTCAATGCAATAAGTGTGTAGTGAGCTATCAACGCAAGGTTGCTCAACTGTGGGGTCCTTACGAAAGTTCTCTCAAAACTGAACAAGTTGAACTGCTGGGACAGGACAGATTTAGCAAATATCACGTGTGGCATAGCAAAAGTTTTGACAAAACAAATCTGAATTCTCAGATAAAGATGCATGAAAACTGATGCTATCATAAATCATGAACTATATTCAGAATTTTCATAAAGCTAAATGATAAATTGTATTCATCAAGAACTACAGTAATATTTCTATTTTATTATCTACAATCTGATTTAAGTATTTCACAAACAATGAAAATGCATATTTTTTCACATTTTTCATTTCAATGGTTTTGCCAATTATTTTCTAACCGCCATCTTTATCAGGCCGGAAAGCCATGACTAGTGGAGTGCCACAGCGGTCAGTCCTAGGACTACCATTATTTACTATCTACATTCATAACTTAGAGGAGGGGACAAGGCATAAATCCATCCAAATTTGCTGATGCTGCAAAAATAGAGTAAGGGAATGTTGTCATGAGGACAGAAAGAATCTGCAAGGGGATAGACAGGTCGAGCAAGTTGGAAAAAAGTTGGCAGGCAGAGTTTTCTGTAGAAAGTACACTTTGGTAGGAAGAATCAAAAGATAGACTCTTACTTAAATAGAGGGGGACTCGAAAAAAATGCAGGGTAGGGGACTTGGATGCTCTTGTCCATGAAACACATACCAGCATGCAGGTGACTGATTGATTTATTGCTGTCACAAGTACTGATATACTGTGAAAAGTGTTGATTTGCATGCTGTATTGGCAAATCATACCGTACAAAGTGCAGAATACAGTGTTACAGCCACAGAGAAGATGCTGAGAGAGAGAGATCAGAATTAACATTTGAGAGGTCCGTTCACAAGTCACAACAGGAAAGAGGCTGTTCTTTAATCTATTTGTACGCTTATTCAAACTGATATCCGCTGCCCGACAGAAGAGGACGGAAGAGAGTATAACCAGAGTGAGGGGGTATTTTGATTATGTTGATTGCTTTCCCAAGGCAGTGGGAAGTGTAGATGGAGTCAATGGATGGAAGGCTAGTTTGTGTAATGCATTGGGCTGTGCTCATGATTCTCTTTAGCTTCTTGCAGTCTTGGGAACAGCAACTGCCATACCACACAGTGATGCATCCAGATAGGATGCATCTACAAAATTAGGTATGGTCGTCATGGACATGCTGAATTTCCTTAGCCTCCTTGACCATCATGTCGACATGGGTAGACCAGGACAGATTGTTGGTGAGAACATTCCCAGGAGCTTCACACTATCAACCATCTCCACCTCAGCACCATTGCTGCAGACAGAAGCTTCCTGAAATCAATGACCAGCTCCTTCATTTTGCTTATGTTGATGGACAGATTGTTATTTTTCCATCATGCCAGCAAGCACTCAATTTCTTTTCCTGTAATCTGACTTATTGTTGTTTGAGGTCCGACCTACAATGGAAGCGTCATCAGCAAACTTGTAAATGGAGTTGGGGCCACACAGTCCTGATTCCATAAGGAGTATAGAGTAGGGGCAGCTCTGCTGGGCACCAGTGTTGAGGCTTACGGTGGAGGAAGTGTTGTCACCTATCCTTACTGATTGCGGTCTCTGGGTCAGGAAGTCGAGAATCCTGTTACAGAGAGGGATGCTGAGGCGTAGGTGTCAGAGTTTAGAGAGGAGTTTGTTTGGAATTACAGTGTGGAAGGTGGTGCTCTGATCAATAAGTAACAGCCTGACGTAGGTATCCTTGTTATCCAGACATTCCAGGGATGACTGTCAGGCCAGGGAGACAGTATCAGCTGGAGACCTGTTGCAGTGGTAGGTGAATTGCAGAGGATCAAAGCACTTTGGTAGGTTGGAGTTGATGTGAGCCATGACGATGGTGATGCAAGTAATTAAGAAGGCAAATGGAATTTTGGCCTTTATTGGAAGGAGGTTTTAGTTCAAAAATGGGGAATTTTTTTGCAACTGATCAGGCTATCGAGGAGGTCACACTTGGAGAAATACAAGAAAGGATACACAGCCATAGGAAGCAGTTCAAAAGAGATTCACTGGGCTGATTCATCGGATCATGATTTATCAAGAATGGTAACACAGAAGGTCTTTATTCATTCAAGTTTAGAAGAATGAGGGGTGATCTTACTGAAACACAAAATTTTGAGGGGGCTTGACAGGCTAGATGTGAAGACAATGTTTCCATTAGTGTGGAAATCTCAAACTCAGTGACATAGTTACAGAAGAAGGGAACATTTATTGAAACCTGAGATGCAAAGGAATTTCTTCTTTCAGCAGGTAGCGATTGTTCAGAATACAAGAGAATTTTGAAAGGTAGATCACTGAAAGTATTTCAAGAAGGTGGTCGATAAGATTTTTGAAATAGAGAAGTTGAGGGCTCTGAGAAGCTGGTATGGAAGAGGAGTTGAGTCCTGGGCAGGTCAGCCATGTTCTTAGAGGTAGGGTCGAGAGGGAGAACATCCAGATCCTGTTGCTATTTCTTATGTTTTTGTCTGCTTTCTAGAACTGATAAGGAGTTTTATTGTGCGACATGGCCAAGAGAGCTATTGACACAGAACAAGACTGAAATAATTTGCTCAATAAAACGTTTCATGAGGCTTCATGGGATAAAGAATATTTTCATCTGCTTTCCTGACATCAATCAAAATCTGCTCAATTGGAAGAAATACATGAAGTGCACACAATTTTATGTCATTCTTCCCTTCAATGCATCAAGTATATCTTTGTTGTAATTCATTAAACTTTGTCTTTCTCAGGCACTTAAAATATGAAACAATACATAATACTGAAGTGCACAGCAGTTAGCACTCTGGTCCAATTCCAAATTCTTTTAGATGGATCAGGAAAAATATCTGCTACCTGCAGCTTCATCGTGAATATATTCAAAGTGTTCCAGTCCTGAACCATTTCAGACTGTAATTTGGATGCTCACATTTCTCACTATTTGGATTTTGTTTTGCGATTACATTCTAAAGCGCAGACGACAGACCAGAACATTGTATTTTTGAAAAAGAAATATTATAAAACTGAATAACTTCATGAACCATGATAATAAAATATTAATTGCTTGCTTGAATTGAAAGGGTTCTTTATCTTGTTCATATATTTGAAGCCAAATTATTTGTAAATGCTTTCTACAACAGATTGGCTAGTTTTGAAAATGTTTTCACTGTTACCTGTATAAATTTCAACCTCATATTTAGGTCATCAAGCTGGTGAGAAATCTTTGGAGAGAAAGAGACATCAAGTGGAGATAACTGACTGGCCAGATCATTTAATATTTTGACTTCTTGTTTCACTGGGGCAATTTCTTCTTCAAAAACCTAATGGAGAGGAAGCAGATAAAATCTGAGAAATATCCTGAAATTAATGATTAAATGTTAATAAGAAATTAAATTAAAACTAACATCCTAATATTAAATATAAAATACAAAAGCATCTGCTGGAAATGACATTCAAGTAATAAAGATCTTGAGTTAAAAGTAACAGTGATGATGAAACTATCATAAATTGTTGTAACAGAAAACTGAATTCACTAAACTATAGGCTTCCTCTACATTGGGGAAACCAAGCGGAGGCTTGGGGGTTGCTTTGCAGAACACCTCCGCTCGGTTCGCAACAAACTACTGCACCTCCCAGTCGCAAACCATTTCCATTCCCCCTCCCATTCTTTAGATGACATGTCCATCATGGGCCTCCTGCAGTGCCACAATGATGCCACCCGAAGGTTGCAGGAACAGCAACTCATATTCCGCTTGGGAACCCTGCAGCCCAATGGTATCAATGTGGACTTCACCAGCTTCAAAATCTCCCCTTCTCCCACCGCATCCCAAAACCAGCCCAGTTCGTCCCCTCCCCCCACTGCACCACACAGCCAGCCCAGCTCTTCCCTTCCACCCACTGCATCCCAAAACCAGTCCAACCTGTCTCTTCCTCCCTAACCGGTTCTTCCTCTCACCCATCCCTTCCTCCCACCCCAAGCCGCACCTCCATCTCCTACCTACTAACCTCATCCCACCTCCTTGACCTGCCTGTCTGCCCTGGACTGACCTATCCCCTCCCTACCTCCCCACCTGTACTCTCCTCTCCACCTATCTTCTTTTCTCTCCATCTTTGGTCCGCCTCCTCCTCTCTCCCTATTTATTCCAGAACCCTCAACCCATCCCCCTCTCTGATGAAGGGTCGAGGCCCGAAACGTCAGCTTTTGTGCTCCTGAGATGCTGCTGGGCCTGCTGTGTTCATCCAGCCTCACATTTTATTATCTTGGATTCTCCAGCATCTGCAGTTTCCATTATCACTAAACTATTCTTCAGGGAAGGCCTCTGCTTTCCTAAGCAATTCTGGTATATGAATTCAAATTCACTGGAATATGGCTGACTCTCTACTGACTTCCAAAATAGCCCACCAAGACATTCCTGGATGGGAAACGAATGTTAGCCTTGCCAGCAGTGCCCTCATCCTGTGAAAGAATGCTTTAAAAAAAAAGTGGATTTAATAAATGTAGAAGTAAGTAACAAAACAGGACAAATCAACTCAACAAGGCTTTGAAGGATACTTCTACTTAGTCCTGTTCTTCTTTCTTACGTTATGCTATCTGTATGCAGAACTGCATTTGAAATTACAATTTGACACCTGCCAGATGCACATCACACATAAAGACATCCTGAGGCATCCCAAAGCTCAATCTGTTAACGAGTTCCAATTCAAGCCATTCGGAAATCAACCTCTGGATGTCAGGTATGGGTTGCCTGAACAAGCATAAACGCGTCCCTTTTTATATATACCACCAAGCAAATACCAGACAATTTGGGTTTAATGCGGAAACGGTTTTAGGTTTTGGTTGGGCAAATCAGGGCAGAACTTATACGCTTAATGGTGAGGTCCTCAGCTGTGTCGCCAAACAAACTTGGGGTGCAGGTTCAGAGTTCCTTGAAAGTGGAGTTGCAGGTAGTGAAGAAGGTGTTTAATATGCTTGCTTCTCTTGGTCACAGCACTAAATATAAAAGTTGAGAAGTCACGTTGCAGCTACCAAGGACATTGGTTCGGCCATTTTTGGAATACTGCATTCGATTCAGGTTTCCTTGCTATAGCAAAGTTGTCGTGAAATTTGACATGGTTCAGAAAAGATTTACAAGAACATTGCCAGGGTTGGAGGGTTTGACTGTAGGGAGAGGCTGCTTTCTCTGAAGTACCTGCTTCAAAATCTTCCCACCCCCAGTCTCATCTCATATCCAGCCCGACTGATCCAGACTGATCACAAGGTAACAATGTGACCACCTCTGAATGGCACTTCTCACAAGACATTCGAAAAAAGTCGCTCAGCCACATAATTTCTTTTTCTGGCAACAGAAGTTTTATATGCAATAAATTACAAAGAATTAACGAAAAGAAAAGCATGCTGCCGTTCGACTCTTCAGAAATATGACAAATCCCAAACTTCCAGTTAAATCTTGGTAAAAATGGAGTGATGAAAATCATCTGCACACAACAGGGTGGCCTGCTCTTGAATCCGTAGTATTTATGTAGCTGATCTTGTTCAGTTTCTGGTTAATAGTAACACCTCTGATGTTGACAGTGGGGGATTCAGCGATGGTAACAGCAATAAATATCAACAGATGATGGCTAAATTCGCCCTTGTTGGAGATGGCCATTGCTTGGCACTTGTGTAGTGCAAATATTACCAAGCACTTATCAGCCTAAGCCTGGATAATATACTGGTCTTGCTGCATTTAAACATGGACTGCTTTATTATCTAAGGAGTTGGAAATAGTACTGAACATTGTGGAGTCATCAGTGAACATCTCCACTTCTGACTTTATAGAGGGAAGGTGAAGCAGCACAGATGTTTGGGCCTTGGATGCTGCCCTGAGGAACACCGAAAGAGATGTCCTGGAGGTGAAATGACTATGTCTAACAATCACAAACGTTTTCCTTTGTGCTTGGTATGACTCCAATTAACAAAGACCTTTTCCCTGCCTTACAAGAATCTAAGTCCACCTTAAAATATTCAATGACCCCAACTCTGTCACTTTATGAGGCAGCTAGTTCCAATGTCATACAACTATCAGAGAAAAAATGCTCTGCTCATCTGTCCTGAAGTGGCAAGTCCAAATTTTACATAAGTGTCCCGAGTTCAGCGCTTGCCAAAGTACAGGAAAAATCTTTCTACATATTCCTCGTGAAGACCATTCAGAATCATATATACTTCAAGGAAATCACCTCCTTACTCTTCTCAACCTCAGCAAAAACAAGCCCAGTCCTTCTAAGACAACAAAGTGTGGAGCTGGATGAACACAGCAGGCCAAGCAGCATCTCTGGAGCACAAAAGCTGATGTTTCGGGCCAAGACCCTTCATCCTCTCTGATGAAGGGTCGAGGCCCGAAACGTCAGATTTTGTGCTCCTAAGATGCTGCCTGGCCTGCTGTGTTCATCCAGCTCCACCTACTGCTATCTTGCATTCTCCAGCATCTGCAGTTGCCATTATCTCTCCAAAATAAAGGCTGATGTCTTTCAAAACCCAATCTCAGATTTTGCAGATAGTCCTTACCCTGGAAAAATACCAAATATGGTTAAAGAAGAAAACTGGAGGTGAAACCATTCAAAAAATTTTCATTGGCACAACAAATGTTCAAACTGTAAAAGCAGGTTAAGCACCTGTATATGAGAAAACTGTACTCAAACTTTAAACAGACACTTACAGCTAACAAACGCGAGAAATAGCCATTTCTTTCTGGATTACCAATTTTGCTGTTGGGATAATAGGCCTAGACTTAGCAATGCAAATTCAAACAAGAGAGCACCCTCTCAGAACTCAACACTCACAGTCGGAGAGTTCTGTTTTCACAGGTTGGAGTATAATAGCATCAAGCACAATACACCAAATCTTCTTTGGTACCTTTTCCTTCCATAAAACTGCTTTTAGTAGATGCGCACGGAATTCATTTTATACACATTTAAAAATTTCTAAGTTCAAGAGGCCAGTTCCAGCATTTGGACTTGCATCTTCTTCATCATCACAACAGAACAAAATAAAGACTCACTCTTTGTAAGTCACGTTTTCAATTTTTAGTGACAAGGTGAAGTGCGAGAACTGCTCACTTGACGTTAAAATGTCTTAAGTATGTACCGATATATTTCAATTCTGTGAAATATGTGGAATGAGTTCGAGAAAAGGATTAATTTTGTTGCTCTGGGAGAGAGCTGGTACAGATAAAATAGGTTGAATGGCCTCCTCCCATGCTAAAAATGTCCATAACTGTTCTTGGCCCTGCTAAATTAAAGTGGGCATCCTTTCATTATGACTGTGAGACGCAGCATGTTACGATAGATGGCATAATGGAGAAATCCTTTGTTATTAATGAATTTTTCAGCACTAGGCATCCTTCCGAAGTCAAATGTTCGACATATACCTGTTGCACTGACTTGGTTCCAAACACTTATAATGTGGAGGTGCTGGTGTTGGACGAGGATAGACAAAGTCAGAAGCCACATGGCATCAGGTTATAATGACAGGTTTATTTGAAATCACACAAGCTTATGAAGTGCAGTCCCTCCATCACGTGCGGTCAGAGAGGAAAACACACAGACACACAATTTATAAACAGACAGATCAAAAGATCATACAACTGGTGTGAGTGGAGTGTCAGATAATAAGTCTTCATCCAGGATGTTTGTTTATTTGCAGATATTTTGTTGAAGAAACACACAATTTGCAGTTACAGTCAGTGTGGTATCTTATAAATTCTTGCTTTTGAAATAAAGTTTAAAACTCTAAGACAGATTCTGAACACAAGCCTCTAAACTACAAGTCAGTCTGACCTGAGATGTCACCTTTTGTACATTCCTGTTGCGCTGCCTGATTATCATGACAACACAGCACTGACATTGACTTTATAAACACTTTACTTGCCTCTAACACTCTTGGTCACCTGTATAGAGTTATTATCTGACACTCCACTCACACCAATTCTATGATCTTTTGATCTCTCTGCTCAGAAGCTGTGTGTCTGTGTGGCCACCTCACTAACTGCACCTGATGCAGGGGTTGCACTCCAAAAGCTTGTGTGAATTGAAATGAACCTGTTGGACCATAAGCTGGTGTCATGTGACTTCTGACTTCAAACAGTGGTAGCATATGTTTTCAATCCTACCATGACTTGACAATAAGCCAACTTCTTAAAATTTATAAAATGAGAAGTATGTCGAACCTTGAGCCTTTAAAAAAGGAAATATTACAACCAGAGTACAGTCAGGCAGTAAAGACAGAAGGAATGATTTAATCGACTGTGTTTGACACCACACAATTAATCCCCCTGATGGAAGAAAGGTTGGCTGTGTTCTCTTTCTTCACGAACATCCATCTAATACCACCTTAATGCTGCTTGTTTTATTCATCTGGTGTTCCATCTGATTCCTTTCAGTCTTGGTCAAACCTTCATGTAATTTATTTAAATGTTCAATAAAATAAATTTAACTTTATATTCCACAATTTTAACATTTCCTTTTAAGGTTTGAATGGTTCACTTAGTACACTGCACAGGTTTTGGAAATAATTGGAGAACATGGTGGAAAAATCAAGATATATTGACAAGTAAACAAATGGCTAACTTCTGCTTTCTTGTCAGTAATGCCTTTTGAACAGAAGATAAAGTTGCGGAACTATGTAGAGACAACAATTTAAAACTGGGAAGACCACTGTTTGTGGTCCCCACACCAATCTCTGTTCACTACCTACTGATTGCATTACTCCGCCTTGGCAACAATGTAATATTACGCTTGTCTCAGCACAACCTTGGCATCTTGTTTATCCCATGATGAACGTCCGACCACACATTCATGCAATGCCGAAAGCTGTCTCTTTACATCTTTTTAATCCTGCCTACCTGTCTCTTGTCTTGGCTCATTAGCAGTGAAACCTTCATCTGGAACTACTTCACTTCTGGACCTGACAATTCCAATGCATTCCCTGTTTGAGTCCCACATTTGCCCATTGAAAGCTTGAGGTCATCTAAAACTCCACTGCCTGTGTCTCATCTTGAACCAATTCCTATTCCCTGTACTTTCTACCTGACTGATACTATTAACATTAATTTTATTGAATTCTCATTTTTGTTTCCAAATCGTTCCTTGGCTATGCCAATCGCTATTTTCGTAAACTCCACCAGTCCAACCATACTTCAGGATATCTGCACTCGTCTAATTATGTCCTCTTGCCCACTCTTGATTTCAAACGGCCCACTACTGGTTGCCAAACATTTAATTGTGTAGGCTTCAAACCCAAGAAGAGACTTCCTACACCTTCAGCGAGCAAACTCACATCCAGAACTTCAACCTGAGCAACAAATCTTCGCAAAACTCATTAACTTCCTACACCTCATAGCCTCTGTACATTTCCTCTTTTAAGGCACTTTTTAAAACAATCCTCTTGGATCAAGCTCTTGATCATCAGAACTAAGAACTTAATAAGGCTCAGTTGTGTTCTGGGATCGTTCATACTCCTTTCAGATGCCTTCAAAGTTTCTCTCCATTAAAGAGATTTTATAAGTGGTTGAAGTCATTGCCAAGCAGTGGGGGACGAATTGGGGAGTTATTTCAAAGAGCTATGATATGCCAGAAGACCTCCTTCCACACGCCAACTCTGATTCTACAAAAGCAAAAATGATTTTCAGACTTGGGAAGACCCTTCAAAAATGTCACAAGTCACCAGCTTTTGGGCAGAGTCGAGCTGCTGAGATGATAGACCAGGATTGAGAGGTACCAGTCGTGATAATATGCTGAACACAATCAAATTTTGAGGTTGTAGAATGATGTAGTCTTCAGCATTTTTGACACTTTGACCATTTTCCTTCCTTTCCACAGAACAAGTCAAATAGCGGCAGCACAATGTTGCGTGGCCGCTCAAGCTTGCTCCACCGTCGATGATGGTTGTGGCTGGTCTTCCACATCAATTAAACTTTTGCTCATATCTCATCTGCTTTTCAAAACATCGATCTATTCACGTGTAGCATCCCTCTCGCTAACTTCATGAGAATTCATTCCAAGCACTGAACTCCTAACGCTGACCCACTCCAGATCAAAAAATTCAGCTGAGATCTGGAACTGATCTAGCCTGTAGGGCTGAGCTGGCTTTTAAAAAGTTTGCCAGTGAGAGAGTCCCAGTGAGAAACGTTCATTAAAAAAATAGAATTGCATGGATTGCTCTCCAATCCTATACTCTATTCAAATTCAGTTGGCTGAACGGTTGGTTTGTGATGCAGAGTGATGCCCTGCAAGAGAGGGCTCAATTACCATACCAGTGAGCTTAGCACAAAGGATCTTCACCTCAAACTCTCCACTTGCCTGAGGCATGGTGATCTTCAGGTTAAATCATAACCAGTTATCTCTCTCTAAGGAGTGGCCAAATGGCACGCTAAGACTTTACCTTTAATCCTGATAACATGGCAACAAGTAGATAACTCAGCTGATGTCACTGACTAATAGAATCCTCAATTATACTAATATTACCGATGTGATATCATCAGAAGGCATGCTCAGCTAAGTTTTAATTTGCAAATTAAGTTAACAACCATTCAATCAATATCACTGAAGTACTCATGTGACTGATCGTCTCGATACAACAGTGTGGTTACATCTGTTCATAAGTGAAGTGTAATGTAATTGCACTTACTGTGGTTTCATCAATGTGATCCTGCAATGAGTCAATAAGCAGGTCACTCACAGGTTGCCAATCAGTGTGGACCCCCTCAGCTGTTATCACATGAGCCTCAAGATCATCCAGAACTTTCTGCAGTTCTTGAAGTTTCTCCAACGCCTTTTCCACCTGTTTCTGCCAGTTGCTCGCATGGGTTTTCAATTGTTCCCAAGTTTCCTTCACTTCTATTGACTGTTTGCGGACAGCTTTAGCAATTCTCTGGGGTCTCTCTTCCGGGGTAGGTTCTGGAAATATGAAGTGCAAATAATTTATCAACTATTCATGACTTTGATCTATAGAACTTAAGTTTTCTTTCTAAACCCCTTTCCTTTAAAAGGTCTCTCTGGACTTCCTCCTGAAATTGGGATATATAGTATAAGACTAAAGATTTTATGACAGGCACATCAATGACAAATTCTCTAATTAGCTAGCAGGTCGCGGAGCCATTAACGGGGAATCTCAGAGAGCCAATGCCAAGCCGAATAAAATTCTGCAGATATTTGAAATTTATGACTCCCAAGGAAACTTTTAATAAGGAGAAGGATTAGAGTGACTAAATGGGTAAAATTCTCAACAAAAGATACGAACAATCCTTTCAGGATCTCTTTCATAGCTATGAGACAAACATCCAACATAAACCAACTTTCATCTTTCAGGAGTGGCAAGTTAGAATGATAAACCCTAAGTCTACCCTGCATAGTTCTCCCTAGAACTCACTTAATGAGGTTGTTAAGAGATGTAGAGATAACAGAGTGTGCAGCTGGATGAACACAGCAGGCCAAGCAGCATCTTAGGAGCACAAAGGCTGACATGTTGGACCGAGTCCTTTCATCAGAAAAGTGGGAGGGGAGAGGGTTCTGAAATAAATAGGGAGAGAGGGGGAGGTGGATCGAAGATGCATAGAGGAGAAGATCGGTGGAGAGGAGCCGGACAAGTTAAAGAGGTGGAGATGTAGCCAGTAGAGGTGAGTGCAGGTGGGGAGGTAGGGAGGGGATAGGTCAGTCTGGGGAGGACGAACAGGTCTCAGGGGCGGGAAGAGGTTAGGAGGTAGGAGATGAGGGTGGGGCTAGTGGTGGCAGTATGGGCGAGGTGGGCTGGTTTTGGGATGCAGGAGGCGGAGGGGAGATTTTGAAGCTTGTGAAGTCGACATTGATACCACGGAACTGCAGGGTTCCAAAGCGCAATACGAGGTGCTGCTCCTGCAACCTTCAGGTGGCATCGTTGTGGCACTGCAGGAGGCCCAGGATGGACATACTTTCTGAGGATTGGGAGAGAGAGTCGAAACAGTTCACGACAGGGAGGTGCAGTTCTTTCGTGCAAACTGAACATAGGTGATTTGCAAAGCGGTCCCCAAACCTCCGCTTTGTTTCCCCGATGTAGAGGGGGCCACAAAGGGAACAGCGGATACAGTATACCACATTAGCAGATGTGCAGGTGAACATGTGTTTGATGTGGAAATTCTTCCTGGGGCTTGGGATGGGGGTGAGGGGGGAGGCATCGGGACAAGTGAATTTTAAACATTATGATGACAACATTTATGGATATGTAGGGAAAAGTGCTGGGTGTAGGGGGTGCTGGAGGGGAGTGTGGAGCGGATAAGGGAGTCACCTAAAGGTGGAGGGAAAAATGTCTTTGGTGTGGGGTCGGATCGCAGATGGCAGAAATGTCGGAGGATGATGCATTAAATCTGGAGGTTAGTGTGGTGGTACGTGAGGGCGAGGAGGACACTGTTTTGGTAGTTATTATGGGGAGCGGGTACGAGGGATGAGTTGTGGGAAATGCGGATGACACGGTTGAGGGCGTTTTTGACCATTGAGGAGGGGGAAGTCGTTGTCCTTGAACAACCCTCAACAGTTTCTCTTTCAATTCCTCCCACTTCCTACAGACAAAGTGGGTGGCCAGGGTAGCCACCTGGGCCCAAGCTATGCCTGCCTCTTTGTAGGTTACATGGAACGCTCCCTCTTCCGTACCTACACTGGCCCTAAACCCCGCCTCTTCCTCCGTTACATTGATGACTGTATCGGCACCGCCTCGTGCTCCCACAAGGGGCTCTAACATCCACTTCAGCAACACCTTCCTCCCGAACTTTAAGTTCACCTGGACAATCTCTGATACCTCTCTCTCCTTCCTGGACCTCTCGATTTCCAACCACCGAGAAACAAATATCCATTTCAAGTCCACCAACTCCCACCATATTCCCGCAACAATTCATCCCCTATTCCCCATTCCTTTGACTCTGCATCTGCTCCCAGGATGAGGTATTCTACTCTCGTATATCTCAGATGTCCTCATTTTTCAAGGACCACAACTTCCCCCGCTCTGTGGTTGATAACACCCTCGACCGTGTCTCCAGCATTTCCTGCAACAAATCCCTCTCACCCCACCCCGCAACAACAACCAAAACAAAGTCTCCCTCATCCTGACGTACCACCCCACCAACCTCCGGATACAACGCATCATCCTTCGAAACTTTCAGATTCTCTGGGAGGCTACGGAGGTGGTGGTGGAGCCTTTGGCCTTGATCTTTGAGTCCTCATTGTCTACAGGTTTAGTGCCAGAAGGCTGGAGGGTTGCAAATGTTATGCCCTTGTTCAAGAAGGGCAGTAGAGATGACCCAGGTAATTATAAACTATTGAGCATTACATCTGTTGTCGGAAATGTTTCGGAAAGGGTTATAAGAGATAGGTATTATAATCATCGAACAAGCACCAATTTGATTGGAGATAGAACATAGAACAGTACAGCACAGAACAGGCCCTTCAGCCCACAAAAGTCAACATGGATTTGTCAAGGGCAAGTCGTGTCTCACAAACCTCACTGAGTCATTTTAGAAGCTGACTAAGCATGTGGATGAGGGTCGGGCAGTTGACGTGGTGTACATGGACTTCAGTAAAGCCTTTGATAAGGTTCCACATGGTAGGCTATTGTCGAAAATATGGAGACATGGGATTGAGGGAGATTTAGCAGGTTGGATTAGAAACTGGCTTTCAGTAAGAAGGCAACCAGTGGTGGTTGATGGAAAATATTCAGCCTGGAGTCTGGTTACTAGTGGTGTGTCTCAAGGATCTGTTTTGGGACCACTGCTGTTTGTCATTTTCACAAATGACTTGGACGGAGGCATTGGTAGATGGGTTACTAAGTTTGCAGATGACACTAAAGTCGGTGGAGTGGTGGACAATGTGGAAGAATTTTGCATGTTGCACGGAAACTTGGATGAACTGCAGAATTGGGCTGTAAGGTGGCAAATGGAGTTCAATGTGGATAAATGTGAGGTGATTCACGTTGGCAGGAATAATAGGAAGGCAGAATATTGGGTCAATGGAAAGATTCTTGTTAGTGTTGCTGTGCAGAGGGATCTTGGTGTCCATGTACGTAGATTCCTGAAAATTGCCACCCAGGTTGATAGTGCTGTTAAGGCGGCTTACGGTGTATTAGGCTTTATTGGTAGAGGGATTGAGTTCCAGAGCCGTGATGTCATACTGCAACTGTCCAAAAAACTAGTGCGGTCTCACTTGGAATACTGTGTACAGTTCTGGTCATCCCATTCCAGGAAGGATGTGGAAACATTGGAAAAGGTGCAGAGGAGATTTACCAGGATGTTAGAACATAGAACATAGAACATAGAACAGTACAGCACAGAACAGGCCCTTCAGCCCACAATGTTGTGCCGACCATTGATCCTCATGGATGCACCCTCAAATTTCTGTGACCATATGCATGTCCAGCAGTCTCTTAAATGACCCCAATGACCTTGCTTCCACAACTGCTGCTGGCAACGCATTCCATGCTCTCACAACTCTCTGCGTAAAGAACCTGCCTCTGACATCCCCTCTATACTTTCCACCAACCAGCTTAAAACTATGACCCCTCGTGCTAGCCATTTCTGCCCTGGGAAATAGTCTCTGGCTATCGACTCTATCTATGCCTCTCATTATCTTGTATACCTCAATTAGGTCCCCTCTCCTCCTCCTTTTCTCCAATGAAAAGAGACCGAGCTCAGTCAACCTCTCTTCATAAGATAAGCCCTCCAGTCCAGGCAGCATCCTGGTAAACCTCCTCTGAACCCTCTCCAAAGCATCCACATCTTTCCTATGTTGCCTGGTCTGGAGTGAAGGACTTCTGAAGAAAGGCTGAGGGACTTGGGTTTGTTCTCGTTGGAGAGTAGATGGTTCAGAGGGATTTAATAGAGACATACAAGATGATCAGTGGATGAGATAGGGTGGACAGTGAGGGTCTTTATCCGAGGATGACCATGTCAGCTTATATGAGGGGGCACAGCTAAACATTGAGGGGTGATGGATTTGAGATAGATGTCAGAGGCAGGTTGTTTACTCAGAGAGTGGTAAGGACGTGGAACCCCCTGCCTGCCAATGTAGTTAGCTCAGCCACATTAGGGGCATTTAAACAGTCCTTGGATAAGCATATGGATGATAATGGGATCGTGTAGGGGGATGGGCTTAGATTAGTTCACTGGTCCGCCCAGATCGTTGCAATGGGCAAAAAAAGCACACCATTGTCTCCTCTTCCCAGGAGGCTAAGGTAATTCTGCGTGTCCACAAGGACAACTTTCACTGATGTACCACAGAAAGCATCCTATCTGGATGCATATCACAGCATGGTTCCTTCAGCTAAACAATCACAAATTATTATGGCTCCTGCCTTTCTTCTTCCACGCAGAATTGGTTCTGCTTTGTCATAACTATATTGGGAGAAAATCCATGCTCAGTGTAAGTTAATTATTCCAACAATTGAGATACCATGGAATACTGAGCAATGAGTTGGTGTGAGAGAGAGAGAGCGAGACAAAGACAGAGAGGTTGGTCGGGGGGGAGGGAGACAGGGACAGAGAGAGAGAGAGAGAGAGAGAGAGAGAGAGAGAGAGAGAGAGAGAGAGATGGGCAATGAGGGAGAGAGACAGTCAGACAGACAGAAAGGGCGACAGAATGTGAGTGTGTGAGCACCTTGTTGCTGAGGTGGAGATAGTTGAGAGTGTCGATCACCAACGATCTCTCCTGGTCCACCCAGATCATTGCAATGAGTGAAAAAAGCACACCAATGTCTCTATTTCCCCAACAGCAGCTTCTTCACCGCTGCTATTGGACATCTGACAAAGGAAGTCAGGAAACATATCAAAGAAAAAGAGACAGCCTATAAAATGGCCAAGAGCACTGGGAAATCAGAAGATTGGGAAGGCCACAAAAACAGACAGAGGATAACAAAGAGAGCAATCAGGAAGCAGAAGATCATATATGAAGGAAGGCAAGCTAGTAATATTAGAAATGACAGTCAAAGCTTCTTTCAATACGTAAGAAGCAAACGAGAGGCAAAAGAAGATATTGGGCCGCTCCAGATTGATTCTGGAAGGCTATTGATGGGAGATAAGGAAATAGCTGAAGGACTTAATAAGTACTTTGCGTCAGTCTTCACAGTGGAAGACATGAGTCGTGTGCCAACAATTAGGGAGAGCCGGAGGCAGAGTTGAGTATAGTAGGCATTACAAAAGAGAAAGTGCGAGAAAAGCTCAAGGGTCTAAAAACTGATAAATCTCCTGGCCCCGATGGGCTACATCCTAGAGTTCTGTGGGAGGTGGCTGAGGAAATCGCAGAGGCTTTGGTCGTGATCTTTCAAAAGTCACTGGAGTCAGGGAAAGTCCCAGATGATTGGAAAATTGCTGTTGTAACTCCCTTGTTTAAGAAAGGATCAAGGCAAAAGATGGAAAATTACAGGCCGATTAGCCTAATCTCAGTTGTTGGTAAAATTCTAGAATCCATTGTCAAGGATGAGATTTCTAAATTCCTGGAAGTGCAGGGTCAGATTAAAACAAGTCAGCATGGATTTAGTCAGGGGAGGTCATGCCTATTCAAATTCTTTGAAGAGGTAACTAGTATGTTAGACCAGGGAAACTCAGTAAATGTTGTCTATCTAGACTTCCAAAAGACCTTTGATACAGTGCCTCACGGGAGGCTGCTGAGCAAGGTGAGGGCCCATGGTGTTGGAGGTGAGATACTGGCTTGGATTGAGGATTGGCTGTCTGACAGAAGGCAGAGAGTTGGGATAAAAGGCTCTTTTTCGGAATGGCAACTGGTGACGAACAGTGTCCCGCAGGGTTCAGTGTTGGGGCCGCAGCTGTTCGCCGGATATGTTACTGATCTGGATGAAGGGACTGAGGGCATTCTGGCGAAGTTTGCCGATGATACGAAGATAGGTGGACAGGCAGGTCGTACTGAGGAGGTGGGGAAGCTGCAGAAAGATGTAGACCGTTTAGGAAAGTGGTCCACGAAATGGTTGATGAAATTAAATGTGAGTAAATGTGAGGTTTTGCACTTTGGAAAAAAGAATACAGGCATGGACTATTTTCTAAATGGTGAGAAAATTCGCAAATCAGAAGTGCAAAGGGATCTGGGAGTGTTGGTCCAGGATTCTCTACCAGTTAACTTGAAAGTCGAGTCCGTAATTAAGAAAGCGAATGTAATGTTGCCGTTTATCTCAAGAGAGTTGGAATATAAAAGCAGCCATGTGCTTCTGAGGCTTTATAAGGCTCTAGTTAGGCCCTATTTAGAAAACTGTGTCCAATTTTGAGCCCAACACCTCAGGAAGGACATAGTAGCCCTGGAGCGTGTCCAGCAGAAGTTCACACGGATGATCCCTGGAATGCTAGGTTTAATGTATGATGAATGGCTAAGGATCCTGGGATTGTCCTTGTTAGAGTTTAGAAGGTTGAGGGGCGATCTAATAGAAACTTCCAAGATAACGTATGGTTTAGAAGGGGTGGACGCTCGGAAGTTGTTTCCGTTGGGCGGGGAGACTAGGACACATGGGCACAGCCTTAAAATTAGAGGGGGTAAATTTAAAGCTGAAATGAGATGAAATTTCTTCAGCCAGAGAGTGGTGGGCTTGTGGATTTCATTGCCGCAGAGTGCAGTGGAGGCTGGGACGTTAGATGCCTTCAAGGCAGAGATCGACAAATTCTTGATCTCAAAAGGAATCAAGGGCTACGGGGAGAGCACAGCGAAGTGGTGATGAAATGCCCATCAGCCGTGATTTAAATGGTGGAGTGGACTTGATGGGCCGAATGGCCTGACTTCCACTCCTATGTCTCATGGTCTTATGGTCTAATCCTGGAGAATTCTCTGATTCTATGATTCTGGAGCAGGGGACAGTGAGTGGACAGCACGGGACAGTTCACCTATCTTCTCCTTTATCCATCTTCTATCTGCCTCCCCACTTCTACCTATTTTTTTCAGAATCCCCTTCTCCTCCCCCATTTTTGAAGAAGGGTGTCAACCCAAAACGTCAGCTTTTTTGCTTCTCTGATGCTGCTCGGCCCGCTGTGTTCATCCAGTTCAACACCTTGTTCTCTCAGATTCTCCAGCATTGGCAAGTCCCTACTATCTCTTGAGGAAACTTACTTGTTTTTGCACCCAACCTGTGGTGAGAATGTGGAACGCACCGACTGTGTGGGTGGTAGAGGCAGAAACCATGATAACATTTAACAAGTCTTTGATTGGGCATTTGCGATGCCAAGGCATACAAGGCTCTGGGTCGAGTGCTGGGAAATGTGATGAGAATAGTTTGGGACTTGCATCTTGTGAGGGCACATACAATTTGCTGAAGGCTCTGTTCCATTGCCATAGCACGCTATTATGCTGTCCCTCAATGATCCTGTGACAAGTAAGTGAAGGTTTGCAGAAACAGGTACTTTTCAAGGGCAGTGCGAACAGGAAAAGTGATGCACAGTCAAAGCGCATGTAAGAATTTAACCAAGGATTAACACCATTGAAGAACTGGAATTTGTGCCAATGCACCAAACCTGCAGATGAAAATGCAGTGTCCAGTTTGATTGCAAACAGCATCAACCTCCAGTTAGTAACACGATCCATGGAAATTTCTGAATGCCTGTTGTTGTGATCTCAAGCATTTACCTGCGTCGAGTGAAATCCACCACCATAGTTCTGTTGCATCGTTAGCCACCTCGCAATCGGTTTTGCATAGTCAATATCATTCCTTGACAATGCTTGAAGCAAGGCATAAGCAGTGGTTTCCACAGTCATCGCAAAAGCCTGTGCTGCTTCAATTGGATACGGCTTCTCCTCCTCCAACAATGGAGGCTTTCCAGTTACCAACATCAGAATCTGTCATTTGTTAAAGGGATTAGCTGAGAATAAACTTTACATCATATAGATTTTTGTTTGCATTTCACCAACACAACAATGGTTTTGCTGGTCAAGATCCAGCATTATCTCACCACTGATATCTATGACATTCTCCATACTTCCCGCTCAGTGATGAGTGCTTTTGTTTGGGAAAAATAGGCACCTTCGAATGCAAATGAATCAGGATGAGCTTTAGTTTCTCATCAGGCTACATGGCAGTTATTACAAGATGTTACGAACAAAAGGTGAAGGAGCAGATGAAACCATTCATAGCATCAGTCTGGATGATCTTCTTGCCCTCATCCTGAGGAGGCATCACAGATCTTAACTTACACGCAATTCAAATTATTTCACGCAATGACAAGACTGAATGTTCTGGATACTGCAAATGCCATGGCACCTGGCAGCATCCCACAAACTGTATTGGAACAATGTGCCCCAAGGTAACCACACCAACGTAAATGTTTTCCAGTACATTTTTAAACACTTGCAACACTCACGTTTCAGAGAAAGATGACCCATCACGCAATCGGCAGGCTAATTGTGCTGACCAATTATGACCTCAATGTATTCTCAATCATCAGCAAAGTAATGCAACATCTGGATGACAGTGCTGTCAAACACATGCACACTGGGGCTCAGTTTACTTTTCGTCATGCCCACACTTCTCGTAACCTCATTCAGGATTTACCACAAATATGATCAGAGATCCTGAGCTTGACAAGGAAGGAAAGTGCAATCTGTCATTTCCACCAAGGCAACTTCTGATTGAATGTGGTGTTAAGCAGAGGAATAGAAAATTGAGTCAGTGGCATTCACGGGATACCTGCACTGGTTGACATCATGTCTTCACTTGAACCAAAGTGGAGACATGAATGTTCATTGAATATTGTCCAGGTGTCCAGCAGAATTCATGACTTTTCCAACAGTGAAGTCAACGATGAGAAAATACAGTGAGACTTGGCCTGATAAAGGATAAGTAACATTTGCACCATACAAGTGCTAAGCAGCAATCAGCTCCAACAAGAGAGAATATGACCCTATCACAAAATTCCATGTCCTTACCCTCACATCATCCTTACATTTTTTTTAAATGTGCAAGTGTTATCCAAGCCACGCAGGGCTATGGGCCAGGTGTTGGAAATGAGGTAAGAACAAGTCAGTGCTTGTCTTTGACTGTCACAGAATCCGTGAGCTTAGGAATTTATTTCTCCTGTACTGTAGACCACTGAGGTGCTTGGCTATCCACTTAATCAAGTTTACCACTGATCTAAAACTAAACTGGAACGGTTATATAATCAGCAGCAGCAGCCAGGTCCGTGGTACAACCCGCCCTGCTGTGGGACAGGGTCAGGCAAATCCAAGTGAGTGATCGTGGTTGGGGACTCATTCGTTGGGGGCATAGTTTCTGTAGCCACATTTGAGACACCTGCTTCCCTGGTACCAAGGTCAAGGACATCTCTGAGTGGTTGCAACAAATTCTTAAGGGGGAGGGTGAGCAGCCAGAGGCCATTGTGCACATTGGTACCAATGACGTAAGTAGAAAGAGGGATGAGATCCTGTGGACTGTGTACAAGGAGTTAGCAAAGAGGCTGAAAGGCAGGACCTAGAGGGTAATAATTTATGGGTTGCCACGAGTGCCACATGTTACTGAGGTAAGTCAGAGAAAGATAGGTGAAATGAATGCATTGGTTAAGGAGCTGGTACTGGGGGCAGGCTTTCAGGTTCATGGACAATTGCGACCGCTTCTTGGGCAAGGAGTGACCTGTGTAAGAGGGATGGGTTGCACCTAAACTGAACAGGAACAAATACCCTCACAGGGAGGTTTGCTAGTGCTACTTGGGAGGATTTAAAGACTGGCAGGCAGCTGGGAACCAGAGCAGCAGGTCAGCAAGTAGATGAATTGATGGCAGGTACATGTTAGGACCAATAAATCAGAAAAGAATGGCAGTCAGAGACAGGTACATGAACATGATGGCACGAACAAGCTGAAATATGTTTATTTCAGTGCAAGGAGTATTACAGGTAAGGCAGATGAGGTTAGAGCCTGGGTCAGTACATGGGTCTCTGATGTTGAGGCCATTACAGAGGCTTGGTTGAGACAGAGACAGGACTGGCTGCTCAATGTTCCAGGGTTTCATTGCTTGAGACAAGATAGAGGGGAAGGTAAAAGGAGGAGGTGCACTCCTAACCTGTGGGAAATGTTACATCTGTCCCTAGAAAGGACATTCTGGAGGGCTTGCCCACTGAGGCAATAGAGGTAGCGTTCAAAAATAAGATAGACACAATCACTCTGATCAGATTAAAGTAATAGCCTGCTACCCTGTTGCCACTGACGCACTGAGGAACAAATATGTAGGCAGCTTGTGAAACGACGCAATAAGTCAGAGTTGTCACAGTCAGTGAATTTAACCTCCCCGGTATTGACTGGGACTCCCTTACAACAAGAGTTTAAATGAGGCTGAATTTGTTAAGTCTATCCAAGAGAGTTTCTTGACACAGTATATGGATAGAAGATGGGCCATACTGGACTTTCTCCTGGACAGGTAACTGGTGAGAAGGGTGGGAAAGCATTTTGGAAATAGTGATCACAACTCCTTAAATTTTAAGATTGCTATGAAGAAGGAGAAGTCAGGACCTTGGGGGAGAGTAAATTATATCAATTTTAGGTAGGAGCTGGGGTGTGTTAATTGGGAGGAGCTGTCACATTTGCCATATGGGAATTGTTTAAAGGCCTGCTTATGAGTTTAGGATCAGGAAGGGGGAAGGACAAGGATGGCAAGGTAAAAGACCCTTGGATAATTGGGAAGGTTGTGAAGTTAGTCAAAAGGGAAAAACAAAAATATGTCAGGTTTAGGAAGCTAAACTCGAACAGGGCCGACATAAAGAAAGCAGAATAAAAGGGCGATGAAATGACCTTGGCAAGGAGGGTTGAAGGAAATCCCAAGGCATTCTGTGCATACATCTAAAACAAGGCGATAAATAGCAAGAAGGTAGGACCATTCAGGATAAAGGAGGGAACTTGTGTTTGGAAGCAGAGGATGCGGGCAAGATCCTAAATGAGTACCGTGCATCACTATTCACTCAGGCGAAGGGTATGGAAGATAGTGGGATTTGTGTGGAGCATGCTCATATGACAACAGCATTTTGAGATCAGGAAAGAGCATTAAGGTGGATAAGTCCTCAGGACCCAATGGTATCTACTCAAGGTTTTTGAGCGAGGTGAGAGAGGAGATTGTCGGGGCATTCAGCAATATCTTTGTATCCTTGGTAGCCACTGGAGGGGTACTGGAGGATTAGCAAGTTGCGAAATGTTCTTCTTCTGTTCAAGAAGGGAAATAGGGTCAATCCAGGAAACTATAGACTAGAGAGTCTCTCATCGTTCATTGGGAAGCTATTGGAGAGAATTCTTAGGGATTGTATTTATCTGTATTTGGAACAGCATTGCCCAATTAGGGACAGTCAGCATGGCTTTGTGCAGGGCAGGTCATGTCTTACTAACTTGACTGAATTTTTTGAGGAGGTGACGAATGTGATCAATGAAGGTAGAGTAGTGGATATTGTTTTCATGGATTTTAGCAATACTTTCAACAAGGTGCCTCATGGTAGGATCATCCAGAAAATTAAGATGCAGCGAGTCCATGGTGGCTTGGATGCTTGGATTCACAACTAGCTTGCCCAGAGAAGACAGAGGCAAGTGGTGGAAAGGTGCTTTTCACGCTGCAGATCCAGGACGATTGGTGTTCCGCAGGGATCTGTGCTGGGACCTCTGCTGTTTGTGGTCTATACAAAATGACTGAGGTGAAAATATAGATGGATGGGTTAGCAAGTTTGCAGACAATAGAATGATTGGTAGAATCGTGATGAGTGTAGAGGTCATAAAAGGATACAGATCAGTTGCAGAAACGGCAAGTGGATTTTAATCCATTAAATGTGAGATGCTCCACTTTGGGAAATCAACTATTACGGAAAAATATACAGTTAATGGCACCCCACAGTGCAGACACCCTCAGTGCAGAATTGTTAAGGTGTGGATGCAGGTGCACTCAATCTGTTCATTGAGAACTGTCGACGTGATATCACCTCAATTTCTCTGTTCCCCGCACCACACCCAACCTATGTCCTGCCCAACTGACTGCCCTCCACGCACTCATATCTCACCCTGACTTTGTTATTAAGCCTGCCGATAAGGTGGTCCTGCTGTGGTCTGGTGAGCTGAAGACTACCTTGCAGAGGCTGAGCGCCAGCTCTCAGATACCTCCTCCGACTTCTCCTGGACCATGACTGCACCGGGCCATTGTATCTACTACAGTAACTGATCTTGTTCTATCCGGTGATCTTCCCCCTCTGCTTCCAAGCCGAAAGGCCACAGCTCCCCACAAGTCGCTCCTACGTCCCCTTAAAAATCCACAAATCAGACTGTCCTGGCAGACCCATTGTTTCAGCCTATTCCTGCCCCACACAACTCATCTCTTCCTACCTTGACTCAATCTTCTGTCCCCTGGTCCGAGCCCAGCCCACGTACATCCATAAATTACTCTGACATCTTACGCAGGTTTTAAAACTTCAGTTTGCCGGTTCCAGCTGCGTGCTCCCTACCATGAACGTGTAATTCCTTTAAACATCCATTCCCCACCGCGAGGTTCTTAGGGCTGTCCTCTTCTTCCTGGAGCAAAGACCTGAACATTCCCCTCCCACCACTACCCTCCTCCACTTGGTCGACCTCATCCTCACCCTCAACAACTTCTTTTTTAACTCCTCTCATTTTCTTCGGCCAAGTGGAGCAGCTCCGGGCACCTGCGTGGGCCCGAGTTATAGCTGTCTCTTCGTGGGGTACATGGAACATTCCCACCCACAACACTTTCTCCGATACATCAATGATATCATCCAGCTGCTTCTCTGTGCTGACTGAAATTGCAAAACTTCATCAATTTTGCCTCCAATTTCCAGCCTGCCCTCACTTTCACCTGCTCTATCTCTGATTCCACTCTTCCCTTCCTCAACATTTCTGCTTCCATTCCTGGGGGTCGGCTTCGCACTAATATCCATTACAAACCCTCTGACTCTCACGGCTTCCTGGTCTATATATCCTCACACCCCACTTTCTGTAAAGACTACAACCTCTTCTTTCACTTCCTCCATCTGCATCGAATATGTTCTCGTGAGGCCAACATCAACAAGGGAGCCTCCAAAATGTCCACCTTCTTCCTCAACTAAGGATTCCCCAGCTCCGCAGTCAACAAGGCCCTCAACTGTGTCCAACCCAGCACTTTTGCCCTCACCTTTTCTCTTCCCTCCCAAGACAGCAACAAGGTTCCACTTGACCTTACCTATCAACCCACATGCCCACATCCATACCAACCTCAGGCACCATTTCCACCACCACCAGCAGGATGCCGCCACCAGACACATATTCCCCTCCCCTCCCTTATCCGCCTTAACCAGATCACCAGGAGGAAATGCAAGCAGACACGGGGAGAACGCGCAAACTTCGCACAGACAATTGCCCGAGGCTGCAATGCGAACCACTGAGCCATCGTGCTGCCCAGAATCTTGGTGGTGTGGATGAGCAGAGAGATCTCGGTGTCCATGTGCGTAGATCCCTGAAAGTTGCCACGCAGATTGATAGGGTTGTTCAGAAGGCGTACGGCATGTTAGGTTTTATTGGTACAGAGACTGAGTTTCGGAGCCATGAGGTCATGTTGCAGCTGTAAAAAACACTGGTGCGGCTGTGCTTGGAGTATTGCGTACAAATCTGATCGCCACATTATCGGAAGGATTTGGAAGGGGTTTATTAGGATCTTGTCTGGTGTGGAAGGAAGGTCTTATGAGGAAAAGCTTCGGGACTTGAGGCTGTTTTTGTCAGAAGAAGGTGAAGAGGCAACTTAATCGGGACATACAAGATAATCAGAGGATTAGATAGGGTGGACAGCGAGAGCCTTTTTCCTCGATGGTGATGGCGAGCACGAGTGGAGATAGGTTTAAATTGAGGGGAGACAGATATGGGACAGAAGTCAGAGGGAGGTTCTTTATTCAGACAGTAGTATGGGTGCAGAATGCCCTGCCTGCAACAGGAGTAGATTGCCAAGTTTAAGGGCATTTAAATGAACATTGTTAAATATATGGATGGTAATGGAATAGTGTCGGTTAGATGGGCTTCAGGTTGGATTCACAGGTTAGCGCAACATCGAGGGCCGAAGGGCCTGTGCTGCGCTGTAATGTTCTATGTTCTATGTCATAATACTTCAGTGAATTCTGGTTACCCTGCCGTAGGAAGAATGTTGTTAAACTAAACAGAGTGCAAAAATAATTACAAAAGGTCATTGCCGGGCCTGGAGCGTTTATGAGGAGTGGTGGATAGGCTCGGACTTTTTCCCTGGAGTATCGGAGACGAAGGGGTGTCCTTCCAGAGGTGTAAAAAATCATGATGGGCATTGATAAGGGGAATAACCAAGGTAGGGGAGTGCAAAGCCAGAAGGGAGTAGGTTCAAATGTGAAACGGGAAAGATTTAAAAGTGACCTGACAGGCAACTTTTCCCACACAGAGGGTGGTGCGTGAATGCAATGAGCTGCCAACAGACGTGGTAGAGGCAGATAAAATTTCTGTATTTAAAAGACATTTGGACAGATACACAATGAGGAAAGGTTTAGACGGATACCAAACGCAGGCAAATGGGACCGGTTAAGTTTGGGACACCTGATCAGTAGAGATGAGTGGGACTGAAGGTCCTGATTCTGTGCTGTATGACTCTATGAATCTATGACTGAAGAGCTAACTAGGTGTGTCGATGAGGGCAATGCATTTTATACAGTCTACTTGGGCTTCAGCAAAGCTTTTGACAAGATCCCCCATTTGAAGACTGTTAGAACAGGAAACGGTCCAAGGGATCCGAGGACACACGTGCACAGGAAATCGTAACTCATGTAATTTGAATGAATTTTTTAAAGTAGTAATGAAGAGCATTGATTAAGGCAGAAACATGGAGATGGGCTTCAGTAAGGCGTTCAAGAAGGTTCCGCACAGTAGTCCAGTCGGGAAGTTAAATCACACGGAGCACAGGGAGAGCTAGCCATAGAACACAGAACATAGAACATTACAGCACAGTACAGGCCCTTCGGCCCTCGATCTTGTGCCGACCTGTCATGCCGATCTCAAGCCCATCTAACCTGCACTATTCCATGTACGTCCATACGCTTGTCCAATGACCACTTCAATGTACCTTATGTTGGCGAATCTACTACCGTTGCAGGCAAAGCGTTCCATTCCCTTACTACTCTGAGTCAAGAAACTACCTCGGACATCTGTCCTATATCTTTCACCCCTCAATTTAAAGCTATGCCCCCTCGTGCTCGCCGTCACCATCCCAGGAAAAAGGCTCTCCCTATCCACCCTATCTCACCCTCTGATTATTTTATATGTTTCAATTAAGTCACCTCTCAACCTTCTTCTCTCGAATGAAAACAGCCTCAAGTCCCTCAGCCATTCCTCGTAAGACCTTCCCTCCATACCAGGCAACATCTTAGTAAATCTCCTCTGCACCCTTTCCAAAGCTTCCACATCCTTCTTATAATGCAGTGACCAGAACTGTATACAATACTCCAAGTGCGGCCACACCAGAGTTTTGTACAGCTTCACCATAACCTCTCGGTTCCGGAACTCGATCCCTCTATTAATCAAAGCTAAAACACTGTCTGCCTTCTTAACAGCCCTGTCTGCCTTCTTAACAGCCCTGTCAACCTGGGTGGCAACTTTCAAGGATCTGTGCTCATGGACACCGAAATCTCTCTGCTCATCTATACTACTAAGCATCTTACCATTAGCCCTGTACTTTGCCTTCTGGTTACTCCTGCTGAAGTGCATCACCTCACACTTGTCTACATTAAACTCCATTTTGCCATCTCTCAGCCCAGCTCTGCAGCTTATCTATGTCTCTCTGCAACCTACAGCATCCTTTGTCACTATCAACAACTCCACCTATCTTAGTGTCGTCTGCAAATTTACTAACCCATCCTTCACTGCCCTCATCCAGGTCATTTATAAAAATGACAAACAGCAGTGGACCCAACACCGACCCTTGCGGTACACCACCAGTAACTGGTCTCCAGGATGAACGTTTCCCATCAACTACCACCCTCTGTCTTCTTTCAGCAGGCCAATTTCCGATCCAAACTGCTATATCTCCCACAATTCCATTCCTCTGCATTTTGTACAATAGTCTGTTATGGGGAACCTTATCGAACGCCTTGCTGAAATCCATATACTCCACATCAACCGGTTTACTCTCATCTACCTGATTGGTCACCTTCTCAAAGAACTCAATAAGGTTTGTGAGGCACGACCTTCCCTTCACAAAACCGTGCTGACTATCCCGAATCAATTTATTCTTTTCTAGATGATTGTAAATCCTATCCCTTAGAACCTTTTCCAACACTTTACCGACAACTGAGGTAAGGCTCACTGGCCGATAATTACCAGGGTTGTCTCTCCTCCCCTTCTTGAACAGGAGAACCACAATTGCTATCCTCCAGTCATCTGGCACTATTCCTGCAGACAATGACGAGTTAAAGATCAATGCCAAAGGCTCGGCAATCTCCTCCCTGGATTCCCCGAGGATCCGAGGATAAATCCCATCTGGCCCAGGGGTCATAGCTATCTTCACCCTCTGTAGGATTTCAAATACCTATTCCTTGTGAACCTCAATCCCACCGAGTCCAGTAGCCTGTATCTCTGTATTCTCCACAACAACATTGTCGTTTTTTAGAGTGAATACTGTTGAAAAATATTCATTTAGCACTTCCCCTATCTCATCTGACTCCACACACAACTTACCACTACTATCCTTGATTGGGCCTAATCTTATTTTTGTCCTTCTTTTATTCCTTAAATACCAATAGAAAGCCTTAGGGTTTACCCTGATCCTATCCGCCAACAACTTCTCATGTCTCCTCCTGGCTCTTCTGAGCTCTCTCTTTCGGTCTTTCCTGGCTACCTTGTAACCCTCAAGCACCCTAACTGGGCATTCACATCTTATAGTTACAGAAGCCTGCTGCTTCCTCTTGGCCAGACATTCCACGGCTCCCGCGCTCTACAGTGTCCTCCCTGCCTGACAGGTACATACTTATCGAGGCACACAGGAGCTTTTCAGTGAATAAGCTCCACATTTCTACTGGGCCTATCCCCTGCAGTTTCCTTCCCCATCCTATGCTCCCGAAATCTCGCCTAATCTCATCGTAATTGCCTTTCCCACAGATATAACTCTTGCCCAGTGGCGTCCACCTATCCTTTTCCATCACTAAAGTAAACATAAAAGAATTGTGATCGCTATCACCAAGGTGATCACCTACATCGAAATCTAACACCTGTCCAGGCTCATGACCCAGTACCAAATCGGATGTGGTCACTGCACTCCAATTCCATTAGTCACTGCATCCCACTTCCCTCAGTCACTGCATCCCACTTCCCTCAGTCACTGCATCCCACTTCCCTCAGTCACTGCATCCCCTTTCCATCAATCAACGCATCCCACTTCCCTCAGTCACTGCATTCCATTTAACGGAGACTGTGAATACAATTTAACTGAGACACTGCATCCATTTCACTGAGTCAGTGCATCCCATTACCCTCAGTCACAGCATCTCATTTCACTCAGTCACGGCATCCCATCTCCCTCAGTCACTGCATCCCATTTCATTCAGCCAGTGGATCCCATTTCACTCAGTCAGTGGATCCCATTTCACTCAGTCACTGCATCCCATTTCACTGAGTCACTGCATCCCATTTCACTCAGTCACTGCATCCCATTTCACTCAGTCACTGCATCCCATTTCACTCAGTCACTGCATCCCATTTCACTCAGTCACTGCATCCCATTTCACTCAGTCACTGCATCCTATTCCCCTCAGTCACTGCATGCCATTTCATGCAGTCACTGCAACCCATGTCCCATAGTCACTGCATCTCATTTCCTAGGTCACTGCATCGCATTTCACTCAGTCACTGCATCACATTACCCTCACTCACAGCCTCACATTTCCCTCAGTCACTACATCCCATTTCACTCAGCCAATGCATACCATTACACTAAGTCACTGCATCCCATTTCACTCAGTCACTGCGTCCCATTACACTCAGTCACTGCGTCCCATTACACTCAGTCACTGCGTCCCACCACACTCAGTCACTGCGTCCCATTACACTCAGTCACTGCGTCCCATTACACTCAGTCACTGCGTCCCATTACACTCAGTCACTGCATCCCATGTCCCTCGTCACTGCATCCCATTTCACACAGTCAGTGCGTCCCTTTTCGGTCAGGCACAGTATCCCATTTCCCTCAGTCACTGCATCCCATTTCACTCAGCCACTGCGTCCCATTTCACTCAGTGACTGAATCACATTTCAGTCAGTCACTGCGTCCCATTTCACGCAGTCACTGCATCCCATTTCACGCAGTCACTGCATCCCATTTCACGCAGTCACTGCATCCCATTTCCACCAATTACTGCATCCCATTTCACTCGGCCACCGCATCCTAGATCACACAGTCACTGCATTACAGTTCACACAGACACTGTCGCCCATTTCACTCAGTCGCTGCATCCCAGTTCACGCAGTCGCTGCATCCCAGTTCACGCAGTCACTGCATCCCAGTTCACGCAGACACTGCATCCCAGTTCACGCAGTCACTGCATCCCAGTTCACACAGTCACTGCATCCCAGTTCACACAGTCACTGCATCCCAATTCACACAGTCACTGCATCCCAGTTCACACAGTCACTGCATCCCAGTTCACACAGTCACTGCAGCCCATTTCACTCAGTCACTGCAGCCCATTTCACTCAGTCACTGCAACCCATTTCCATGAGTCACTGCATCGCATTCCCCTCAGTCACTGCATCGCATTCCCCTCAGTCACCGCATCCCATTTGTCACATACACGGAATCACCTTTCCCTCAGTCACTGCATCCCACTTCCATAAATAACTGCATCCTATTTTCATCAGTCACTGCATCTCCTTTCCCTCAGTCACTGCATCTCCTTTCCCTCAGTCACTGCATCTCCTTTCCCTCAGTCACTGCATCCCATCTCCCTCAGTCACTGCATCCCATCTCCCTCAGTCACTGCATCCCATCTCCCTCAGTCACTGCATCCCATCTCCCTCAGTCACTGCATCCCATCTCCATCAGTCACTGAATCCCATCTCCATCAGTCACTGCATCCCATCTCCATCAGTCACTGCATCCCATCTCCATCAGTCACTGCATCCCATCTCCATCAGTCACTGCATCCCAGTTCACACATTCACTGCAGCCCATTTCACTCATTGACTGCATCCAATTTCACTCAGGCACTGCATCCCATTTAACGGACACAGTGAATCCTATTCAACTGAGACAGTGCATCCATTTCCCTCAGTCACTACAACCCGTTTCCCACATTCATGCATCTCCTTTCGTCAGTCACTGCATCCCATTACCGTCAGTCACTGTGTCTCATTTCCATAAGTCACTGCATTCCATTTGCATAAGTCACTGCATCCCAGTTCACACAGTCACTGCATCCAATTTCACTGAGTCACTGCATCCAATTTCACTGAGTCACTGCATCCCATTTCACTGAGTCACTGCATCCCATTTCACTGAGTCACTGCATCCCATTTATCTCAGTCACTGCATCCCGTTTCGCTGAGTCACTGAATCGCATTTGTTGTTCTCACTTGAATGCAATGGTCATGAATCTCCTCCAATGGCTGGTCATGTATTTCTAATGCAAAATTTTACCAAGTTTTGATTTTCAATTTTGATTACATGTGTTTCCTCTATTCTATAAGATGCTGCAATAAACTCAAATTTGACAAATCATAATTTAACCACCATTACCTACAGAGTTAATTTCATCAAACAGATCCAATTAGAATTGTCACATTCCCAAATCCTGATTCACGTTTTTCTAATTATGGGCCACGTGGTTCAGAAAAAAGACACTTAGAGTCAGAGAGATGTACAGTCGGGAAACTGATCCTTTGGCCCAATTTGTCTATGTTGACCAGATATCCTAAATTAATTTAGTCCCATTTGCCAGCATTTGGCCCATATTCCTCTCAACCCATCCTATTCATGTACCCATCCACATGCCTTTTAAACGTACAAGCCTCCACCACTTCCTCTGGCAGCTCACTCCACACATGCACCACTATGAAAAAAATCCAGTCCATTTTAAATCTTCCCTCTCTCATTTTTAACCTATTCCCTCCAGTTTTGGATTCCAGCAACCCGGGGAAAAGATCTTGGCTGTTCGCTCTATCCACGTCCCTCGTAATTGTATAAACTTCTATATGGTCAGCCCTGAACTCCAAAGTTCCAAGAAATAGCTGCCTATTCAAGCCCACGGTATACCTCCAACCTCCGATGCTGGCAACATCCTTGCAGATCTTCTCTGAAACCTTTCAAGTTTACAACATACAACAATACAGCGCAGAACAGGCCCTTCGGCCCTCTCGCAAGGAGACCAAAATCGATTGCAGTATTCCAAAAGCAGCCGAACCAACGTCCTACATGGCTGCTAAGTGATCTCCCAACTCCTATACTCAATGCACTGACCGATAAAGGCAAGCACACCAAATGTCTCCTTCATATTCTTTCTACCGGTGGCTGTACTTTGATGGAACTACGAAACTGCACTCCAGCGTCTCTTTATTAAGCAACACTCCCCACAACCTTCAGTGTATACGTGCTGCCCTGATTTGCCTTTCCAAAATGTAGCACCTCACATTTGTCTAACCTCAACACCATCTGCCATTCCTCAGTTTATTCGCCCTTGTCAATGTCCCATTGTATTCTGAGGTGACCTTCTTGGCTGGCTACTACACCTTCAATCATTGGGAAACTTATTAGCCACACCTTCTATTTTCATATCCAAATCATTGCATCACTTCAATTCCCCCTCCCACTCCCTGAATGACATCTCCATCCTGGGCCTCTTCCAGTGTCACCACCAAACCACCCAGAAACTGGAGGAGCAGCACCTCATATTCCGCCTCGGGAGCTTCCAACTCAATAGCCTCAATATGGACTTGGCCACCCTCAAAATCTCCCCACCATCCAGCCTCATCCCAAGACCAGTTCCTCCCCTCATCCCCGCCTCCATGACCTGTCCGCCTTCTCTCTCACCTATCCACTCTTCCCACCTCACCGACCAACTCCCACCACTGCTTGGAATTATTGTTCTTTTCACACTTCATCAGCTCGACGTTATTTCTAAAATCTATTTTCCAATTGTTGGAAAAAGTGAGATAAAGAGAAGTAAAAGAAGTTACATTCTTACCACTCGTGAAATCTCTGAATATTCTTCTGCTGAAAGGCCGCCAAGGAACGATGCAATTCTTTTGTCACAAACGCTGTGAGGGAGACATCTTTTTCGGTTCCACTAACTCCACCCTCAGGAAGACAAACCCACGTAACATATCTAGTGACTTAAAACATACTCTATTGTTGCCCAAGGTGGAGAGCTGAATGAACACAGCAGGTCAAGCAGCATCAGAGAAGCAAGAAAGCTGATGTTTCGGGACGAGACCCTACTTCAGAAAATTGGCGCTGGAGAATCTGAGATAACAAGGTGCAGAGCCGGATGATACTGCTTGACCTGCTGTGTTCATCCAGCTTTACACCTTCTTATCTCAGATTCTCCAGCATCTGCAGTTCCTACTGCCTCTATTGTTGCCCTTTCACTTTACTGAACTAATATGAGCCAGTAGTTTTGTTTAGGCTCGTGTAATCTTACGCTTATTGGCCTGTACAAAATCCTGAATTAATTTTGATCGACTGACGGGAGGAGAGATGAATTTTATATAAAGTTTTGTTTTCTACAAATTTGCAGAGGGCATCGTGGGCGATTGAAGGACAGTGTTATTATCCTCCAGGTCTGCGGAATGCATCGTTACCAACTTGCCCATTTGCATATACATACAATATTCATTATGTACCAATGAAACATAATAAACCAATACTGCGTACTAAAAACAACCCTCACATATCAATGGAAATTTAAATATTTATCATAGAGTTTGAAGGATTGAATTCAATGATACAAAGCAAAAACCAGTGAAGATGAGTGCAGTTGGTCAGCACTTTTGCCACTAAAGTGGAGGTTGGCAGTTTGAGGCCACCCAGGAACAAGCAAGCTCTGTCTAACTCCAAGGGCACCACGGTGGCTCAGTGGTTAGCACTGCTGACTCACAGCGCCAGGGACCCAGGTTCGATCCCACCGTTGGGCGATCTTCTGTGCGGAGTTTGTACATTCTGCCCATGCCTGCATGGGTTCCTGCTGGGTGCTCTGGTTTCCTCCCACAGTCCAAAGATGTGCAGGCTCAGTGTATGGGCCATGCCAAACTTGCCAATTGTGTTTAGGGATGTGTAGATTAGGCATGTTAGTCATGGGAAATGTAGGGTTACAGAGGAAAGGGTCGGGGGATGAGTCAGGGTGAGATGCTCTTTGGAGGGTGGCTGTGGACTTCTTGGGTCAAAAGGGGCTTGTTTCCACACCGTAGGGATTCTATGCAATGGAAGTATCTTTTGAAGTGGACATTCATGGGTATGCTGTAACAGAGACCTTGAAATACTGCACAACAAATATTTGGAACTAGACTGTCAATTCAGACATAGCATCAAAAGAGGTCATGGAAGTTGTCACCGATATAAAGCAGGATTGATGAAAATCCAGCAGGAAATGGTGTCAAAAGGCACAGTATCTTTTATTCACCTCCAGTTATTTTGTCCAAGGCACTGGATGCTGGCAGGATTGAAACATTTAAGAAATGCTTCACAAATCACATATAAGGACCTGCACATCTTTGAACAATGGGAGGAAACTGGAGCACCTGGCAGAAGCCTCTCGCAGACGCGGGGAGGACGTGTCAATTCCACACAGATAGTTACCCAAGACTGGAATCTCAATTGGCTCCCCAGTGCATGAGCAGCTCTAACCACTGAGCAACTACCTTTCTCAGAAGGGGTTTTATAAGCGCATACATTATTTCCTTTAAGACAGATCCAATCCTCTGTGTCAAATCAAAATAACATATTGTAGATATCATGACAACAATCATAAATGATTTTGAATAAGTAAATCAAAACAATTGAAATTGTTTCCAAGCCTGAACGCTAGATATGTTGCAGTTAAGATGAATAGCGCAACAACAAAAAGGCCATATTTTATGTGACCATCGGTAACACTTGCAACAATTCGTCGCCAGTAGTGATCTGAAGTGGCTTGCTGATGCACTCCTTCATACACTGGAATGAAACTCCAAAGATCACAAATTCTCCTTCAATACCATGTTATAACAGTGACTGCATCAACCTGTGTTTATGGGCCTGACTGGAAACCCACACAACATGCATAAACAAAAAAATAATCTAAGGTAATAGGAGAAAAAAATGTATGTATGCAACGTCTTTGAAAAGCAATTATTTGTAGCGGCTGCAAGCCCATAAGGAATCTCGTTTCGCAGATTCTCTTCATTTGCACTGCAGGTCATGCCAGTCAGAATCAGTTTTCGTTTCATGACAGATAACTAAAATGTCCATTACAATGAACTTTGGTTGATCAGAAGATTTTAAGTAAGGACTATATCTTGTGTGAGCTGACGGCATTAGGGGATGGAGAGGGTACACGCACTGCTGGCATCTAGACACCATTGAATGAGCAAGCGTGGACGCAAAGGTTGTAACAGGTAACAATTGTACACGCAATATCTTTTGAGCTCCTTCCGAGCAGGCCTGTAATACTCTAAAGCTGTGCCAGACCCTCACTTCCTCCACCTTACGTACGCTGCCTTTTCTTTTTGACAAGAAGCACCTATGTACCCGTCATCCAAGGCTCCTGAATCTTACCCCTTCTTACCTGTCTCAGAGGAACAAATTTATACATCACTCGCAACAACTGCTCCTTGAACAGCCTCCACATGTCTGCTGTGCCCTTTCTGTGGAACAATTGCTCCCAATCTGTACTGCCCAACTCCTGTCTGATAGCATCATAATTTCCTTGACCCCAGTGAAATATCTTACCCTGGTAACTGCTCCTTTCACTTTCCATGGCTATGGTAAATGTGAGGCTCTTGCGGTCACTGTCGCCAAAGTGTTCTCCCACCACGAGATCTGACACCTGTCCTGGCTCATTGCCGAGGACCAAATCCAAAATGGCCTCCCCCCTCGTCGGCCTGTCCACATACTGAGTCAGGAAACCCTCCTGAACACACCTGACAAAAACGGCTCCATCCAAACCATCTGCACTAAGGAGGTTTCAATCTATATTGGCAAAGGTGAAGTCACCCATAACAACAACCCTGATACGTTTGCACTTTTCAACAATCTGCCGGCCAATGAGTTCTTCGATCTCCCAACTGCTATTTGGGGTCTGTAGAAAACTCCCAGTGAGGTGACTGCTGCCTTGCTGTTCCGAACTTCCACCCACACTGACTCAGTCGACAAACCTTCCTTGGCAACCTCAGCCCATACCACCTCAGCAGACGAGTCCTCAAAGGTTCTTTCAGCTGCCGTTATACTGTCCTTGACCAACAAAGCCACACCTCCCCCTCTTTTACCACCTTCCCAGACCTTAATGAAAGATCTAAACCCGAGAACCTGCAACATCCATTCCTGACCCTGCTCTATCGAAGCCTCCGAAATGGCCACAACGTCGAAGTCCCAGGTACCTATCCAAGCTGCAACCTCACCTACCTTATTCCGGATACTCCCGGCATTAAAGTCGTCACACTTCAATCCAGCTTGCTGTCTGCCAGCACACTCCTGTGACAGTGAGATCCTGACCATGTCCTCCCTACGCTCATCCTCCTGTGTACTAGGACTACACCTCAGTTTCCCATCCCCCTTCTGAGCTCGTTTAAATCCACCCGAATGGCACTAGCCAATTTCCCACCCAGGATATTAGTGCCCCTCTCATTCAAGTGGAGGCCGTCCTGTTTGTACAGGTCCCATCTTCCCCAGAATGAGCCCCAATTGTCCATGTACCTGAAGCCCTCCCACCTGCACCATCCCTGCAGCCACGTCTTCAGCTGAAATCTCTCCCTGTTCTTTGCCTCGCTATCACCTGGTACGGGTGACAAACTAGTGACGACCACTCTGTTTGTTCTAGCTCTCAACTTCCACCCTCGCTCCCTGAAATCCTGCCTGACATCCCTATCCCTCTTTTTACCTATGTCGTTGGTGCCTACGTGGACCACGACTTGGGGCTGGTCAACCTCTCCCCTCAGGACCCTAAACACACGATCCGAGACATCACAGACCCTGGCACCTGGTAGGCAACACACCAATCGTGAGTCTCTTTCGTTCCCGGCAAATCTTCTATCAGTCCCTCTAACTATTGAGTCCGCAATGACTATCACTCTCTTCCTATCCCCGCTTCCCTTCTGTGCGAGAGGGACAGAATCTGTGCCAGAGACCTGCACCCTACTGCATACCCCTGCTAACTCGTCCCCCGGAACAGTATCCAAAATGGTATAGTTGTTTTTCAGGGGAGCGACCGCAGGGGATTTCAGGGGAACGACCACAGGGGAAGGTTAGTCAAGCTACACCGGGTAAACGTGCATTTTTGGCTGAAGAAACATGTGTTTCAATGTGAGCTAATGGAAGAAGCCATGGAGTCAAAGCAAAACATTTTGACAATAAGACAACCATTCTTAAAAGCAGCAGACAGCGTGAAAAAGAAATGAGCTGCTTTAATATCCACTTAAAATTTATGTGGAATATCAGATGGAATTTTCTTATTGACTCCATTGTGCAATCATGTCGAGCTAAAAATGTTAACTGCATTAATTAATACGAACCAGAAACGGACTTTGTAGTAAATGGTTTGACGATTTTCTGTATCTGGAACATCCCTTTTCCTTCTCGAACGAAGATCGTACCAACCTATGGTACCAAACTGTGAGTCGAACGGATGGGACACATTATCTTTAAATTCCTCATCAAAACAGTCTCATTGTATGGTTCTGTGCAATAAAAGAGAAAGAATAAACATGTTTCCCACAATTTTGCTGATGTTTACGAACAGAATGCTCAAATTCAAAAAGTTTGGGCTGGCATGTCTGCTTCCTCCAGCCTGTTTAAACTGTTCCATTCAATGTGAAATTTGTGATAAGTTTTAGCACACAGGTCTATTTGATCTACGCCACCACCTTCTATAAGTCATACATGCTTTCCCCCTCTTCCTGTAATACGTTCCTTGAAGTGTTCAATGAGATTTTGATTTTAAACCTTATCGTCATATTCTTTTGATTCTCAAGCATCAATGAATCTGATGTTGCCGCCATTCCATGCAGTGCACAGCACGTCAAACAGGAGTCTTGCTCTTGCCATGAGCACTGAGGTAGTATGGGGTCACAACTGTCTCATAGTTCAGAACGAAATTCTACATATAGGGCTATGAAGAGTCATGCAGTTAATTTTATTTGACATGCTATTTCTTTTCTTCACAAATATGCTGGATTTAAAGTGATCTTCACCCTCATTTAAAATGAATCCAACGTCCAACCATCTGTAAAACCAGCAAATCCAAATTTTAATTTGAGTTCAGTGTTACACAAATATATGACTTTTTAAAAAATTATATTCGAGTCAACATCAACATTTCATTCCCTGACACGGGGTGAACTTACTTTTAAATTCCAATTTTCATTCGGTATTAACGGAGAGGTGAGCCTTTTTGCAAGCACCGAAAGGCTGCACCAGTTTATGGTAAA